>NC_068424.1:84796857-84929357 GCF_023373465.1 Oncorhynchus keta
AATGACAGAAACAGAGAGACTTCTGAATTACGGGATCTCTGTTGCGATAGAGAGAATGACAGAAACAGAGAGACTTCTGAATTCCGGGATCTCTGTTGCGATAGAGAGAATGACAGAAACAGAGAGACTTCTGAATTACGGGATCTCTGTTGCGATAGAGAGAATGACAGGATCTCTGTTGCACAGGTGCTACAAATATGTTTCTTTAAACTCCTAATAACATGCATGTCTACTTTGAGAATGCAGAGCTTGGGACATGTCTTACTCAGAGATACTGAAAATGAACGCAGGCAGAACTGATTGCCTGAGTTTATTACTGGCATTTGTGAGATCAAGAGAAAATGTGTATCTTACTAATTGTTCAAACTCAATTAGGGTTATAGTTAAGCTTAGCCACAGTCATGCTGTTTATAGGAATCATACTGAATCATCACCATAGGGTTAGTCAAAGTCTTGCGGTTTTTAGGAATCATGCTGAATCATCACCATAGGGTTAGTCACAGTCAGGCTGTTTTTGGGAATCATCCTGAATAATCTCCATAGGGTTAGTCACAGTCAGGCTGTTTTTGGGAATCATCCTGAATAATCTCCATAGGGTTAGTCACAGTCAGGCTGTTTTTGGGAATCATCCTGAATAATCTCCATAGGGTTAGTCACAGTCAGGCTGTTTTTGGGAATCATCCTGAATAATCTCCATAGGGTTAGTCACAGTCAGGCTGTTTTTGGGAATCATCCTGAATAATCTCCATAGGGTTAGTCACAGTCAGGCTGTTTTTGGGAATCATCCTGAATAATCTCCATAGGGTTAGTCACAGTCAGGCTGTTTTTGGGAATCATCCTGAATAATCTCCATAGGGTTAGTCACAGTCAGGCTGTTTTTGGGAATCATCCTGAATAATCTCCATAGGGTTAGTCACAGTCAGGCTGATTTCAGAAATCTTTGTGGATCGTTACCACAATCATACATTACTGACATATTCATCCATCCATCCACTCACTCACTCACTCACTCACTCACTCACTCACTCACTCACTCACTCACTCACTCACTCAATCACTCAATCATTCACTCATCCATCCATCAAATCAAATCAAATCAAATCACATTTTATTTGTCACATACACATGGTTAGCAGATGTTAAATGCGAGTGTAGCGAAATGCTTGTGCTTCTAGTTCCGACAATGCAGTAATAACCAACAAGTAATCTAACTAACAATTCCAAAACTACTGTCTTATACACAGTGTAAGGGGATAAAGAATATGTACATAAGGATATATGAATGAATGATGGTACAGGGCAGCATACAGTAGATGGTATCGAGTACAGTATATACATATGAGATGAGTATGTAGACAAAGTGGCATAGTTAAAGTGGCTAGTGATACATGTATTATTTAAGGATGTAGTCGATGATGTAGAGTACAGTATATACCTATGCATATGAGATGAATAATGTATGGTAAGTAAGTAAGTAAGTAAGTAAGTAAGTAAGTAAGTAAGTAAGTAAGTAAGTTAAGTAAGTTAAGTCCACCCATCCATCCATCCATCCATCCATCCATCCATCCATCCATCTACTCACTAACTCACTCACTCATCCATCCACTCACTAACTCACTCATCCATCCACTCACTCACTAACTCACTCATCCATTCATTCATTCATTCATTCATTCATTCATCCATCCATCCATCCATCCATCCATCTACTCACTAACTCACTCATCCATCCATCCACTCACTAACCTACTCACTCATCCAGCCATCTTTCCATCAATCTATCCATCCATTTACTCACTAACTCACTCACTCACTCATCCATCCATCCATCTACTCACTAACTCAATCACTCGCTCATCCATCCGTCCATCCATCCATCTACTAACTAACTTACTCACTCATCCATCCATCCATCCATCCATCCATCCATCCATCCATCCATCCATCCATCCATCCATCCATCCATCCATCCATCTACTCACTAACTCACTCACTCGCTCATCCATCCATCCATCCATCCATCCATCCATCCATCCATCCATCCATCCATCTACTCACTAACTCACTCACTCGCTCATCCATCCATCCATCCATCCATCCATCCATCCATCCATCCATCTACTCACTAACTCACTCACTCACTCATCCATCCATCCATCCATCCATCCATCCATCCATCTACTCACTAACTCACTCACTCGCTCATCCATCCATCCATCCATCCATCCATCCATCCATCCATCCATCCATCTACTCACTCACTCACTCATCCATTCAATAATTCATTCATTCAGATTCACAATTTCACCGTAAAGAGAGAAAATACATTGAGTAAGGTCAATATCATTAACCGCTACAAAAAAATGTAGGCTGGCCATGTGAGGCTGTCCATTTTACCCGGGCCAAACCCAAACCACTCTGGGCCAATTGTGCGACGCCCTATGGAATTCCCAATCACGGCCAGTTGTGATACAGACTGGAATCAAACCAGGGTCTGTAGTGACACCTCTAGAACATAGATGCAGTGCCTTAGACCACCTTGACAAACAAGGAACAGACAAACAGAGAAGGCAGGTATAAATACACAGGGGATAATGTGTAAGATGGGTGACACCTGGAGCGGGGTGGAGACAAGCACAAAGACAGGTGAAACAGATCAGGGTGTGTGACACCTGGAGGGGGGTGGAGACAATCACAAAGACAGGTGAAACAGATCAGGGGGTGTGACACCTGGAGGGGTGGAGACAAGCACAAAGACAGGTGAAACAGATCAGGGTGTGTGACACCTGGAGGGGGTGGAGACAATCACAAAGACAGGTGAAACAGATCAGGGTGTGACACCTGGAGGGGGTGGAGACAAGCACAAAGACAGGTGAAACAGATCAGGGTGTGTGACACCTGGAGGGGGTGGAGACAAGCACAAAGACAGGTGAAACAGATCAGGGTGTGACACCTGGAGGGGGGTGGAGACAGGTGAAACAGATCAGGGGTGTGACACCTGGAGGGGGTGGAGACAATCACAAAGACAGGTGAAACAGATCAGGGTGTGTGACACCTGGAGGGGGTGGAGACAATCACAAAGACAGGTGAAACAGATCAGGGTGTGACACCTGGAGGGGTGGAGACAAGCACAAAGACAGGTGAAACAGATCAGGGTGTGACACCTGGAGGGGGTGGAGACAAGTGACAAAGACAGGGGTGAAACCTGATCAGGTGAAACAGATCAGGGTGTGACACCTGGAGGGGGTGGAGACAATCACAAAGACAGGTGAAACAGATCAGGGTGTGTGACACCTGGAGGGGGTGGAGACAAAACACAAAGACAGGTGAAACAGATCAGGGTGTGTGACACCTGGAGGGGGTGGAGACAAGCACAAAGACAGGTGAAACAGATCAGGGTGTGTGACACCTGGAGGGGGTGGAGACAATCACAAAGACAGGTGAAACAGATCAGGGTGTGACACCTGGAGGGGGTGGAGACAAGACAAAGACAGGGAAACAGATCAGGGTGTGTGACACCTGGAGGGGGTGGAGACAATCACAAAGACAGGTGAAACAGATCAGGGTGTGACACCTGGAGGGGGGTGGAGACAGGTGAAACAGATCAGGGTGTGACACCTGGAGGGGGTGGAGACAATCACAAAGACAGGTGAAACAGATCAGGGTGTGACACCTGGAGGGGGGTGGAGACAGGTGAAACAGATCAGGGGGTGTTTTGTTTAGTTAGTTTTGGTTGATGTTTTGTACTGCTAGTACAACAGTTTTCACCTTACAGTGAAATGCTTACTTTACAAACCCTTGATGCCTTCTTTACTGAGAGTGAATCTGGTATCCAGAAAGAGTGTTTGAATATTTTGGCTACTGGTTGATTTCTGTTATTCTTCTGTGCTGTTTTGGGCCCATCTGTATGAATGTCTGATGTTGTACAGTACTCACTGGGCTGTGAATGTGTGGTTTTTTCCATGTCTGTTCTTTTGAGGAACAACTTAATTTTGCTGTGCTCAGACAGAGGTGTTAGTGGCTTGATGGTGAATGAGCTGAGAGAGAAAGGGTCCATGTCTGTGGTCATATAGTCTATGTGCTGTGGCCAAGAGGTGAGCAATAGGTGAATCTCCCCATTGGCAAAGTACAGACCCAGGCTTCGTTCGACAGAGCTGAGAAAGATTCCTTCCGTTTTTGTTGATGGTGCTGTCACTGTTGTTTCCATGGGGGAAAATAAGACAGTTAGAAACAGTATGGCCTGTAATAAAGCTGTCCCCTCGTGTGGTCGTTAGATCAGGTAGTGTTCCTTGGCACAAATTTGCGTCCCCACAGATGAGCACATTTCCCTGGGACATGAAATGGCACGTCCCTTCCTCGAGGGTGGGGAAGATCTCCTCTGAGTAATATGGGGATTTTGAGGGGGGTTATATTGAGCAAAGGAACACACATATACATATGTATATATATATATATATATATCTCTCTTTGACTCCATCTCCCTTCCTCTCTGTCTCTCTGTCTCTCTGTCTCTCTCTCTCTCTGTCACTCCCTCTCTCTGTCTCTCTCTCTCTCTGTCACTCTCTCTCTCTGTCACTCTCTCTCTCTGTCTCTCTGTCTCTGTCTCTCTCTCTCTGTCACTCTCTCTCTCTGTCTCTCTCTCACTCTGTCCCTCTGTCCCTGTCTCTCTGTCTCTATCTCTCTCTCTCTCTCTCTCTCTCTCTCTCTCTCTCTCTCTCTGTCTCTCTCTCTCTCTGTCACTCCCTCTCTCTGTCTCTCTGTCCCTCTGTCTCTCTCTCTCTCTCTCTCTCTCTCTCTCTCTCTCTCTCTCTCTCTGTCTCTATCTCTGTCTCTCTCTCTCTCTCTCTGTCTCTCTCTCTCTCTCTGTCTCTCTCTCTCTCTGTCTCTCTCTCTCTCTCTCTCTCTCTCTCTCTCTGTCACTCCCTCTCTCTGTCTCTCTCTCTCTCAGTCCCTCTGTCTAAGGGGCTTTATTGGCATGATAGAAACATATGTTTCCCATGCCAATAAAGAAAAAATAATTATTATTATAAAATAAATAATTTTGCAAGCCCAATTTTTCCATTTTTGATTTGTTAAAAAAGTTTGAAATAGCCAATAAATGTCGTTCCACTTCATGATTGTGTCCCACTTGTTGTTGATTCTTCACAAAAATATACAGTTTTATATCTTTATGTTTGAAGCCTGAAATGTGGCAAAAGGTCGCAAAGTTCAAGGGGGCCGAATACTTTCGCAAGGCACTGTATATAACAAGGGAATAACAAGGGAAATAAATAAGAAACAAAAGTTAAATAAACAATAAAAAAGTACAGAACATTACCCTCAGAACATTACCCTCAGAACATTACCCTCAGAACATTGCCCTCAGAACATTACCCTCGGAACATTACCCTCGGAACATTACCCTCGGAACATTACCCTCGGAACATTACCCTCAGAACATTACCCTCGAACATTACCCTCAGAACATTACCCTCAGAACATTACCCTCAGACCATTACCCTCAGACCATTACCCTCAGACCATTACCCTCGGAACATTACCCTCGGAACATTACCCTCGAACATTACCCTCGAACATTACCCTCGGAACATTACCCTCGAACATTACCCTCGGAACATTACCCTCGGAACATTACCCTCGAACATTACCCTCAGAACATTACCCCCAGAACATTACCCTCAGTACATTACCCTCAGAACATTACCCTCAGAACATTACCCCCAGATCATTACCCTCAGAACATTACCCTCAGAACATTACCCTCAGAACATTACCCTCAGAACATTACCCCAGAACATTACCCTCAGAACATTACCCTCAGAACATTACCCTCAGAACATTACCCCCAGAACATTACCCCCAGAACATTACCCTCAGAACATTACCCTCAGAACATTACCCTCAGAACATTACCCTCAGAACATTACCCTCAGAACATTACCCTCAGAACATTACCCTCAGAACATTACCCCCGGAACATTACCCCCGGAACATTACCCTCGGAACATTACCCTCAGAACATTACCCTCAGAACATTACCCTCAGAACATTACCCTCACAAAAGTTCCAAAAGAATGAAGACATTTCAGATGTCATATTATGTCTATATAAAGAGTTGCAACAATGTACAAATGGGTAAAGTTTAAAAAAGGGAAAATAAATAAGCATAAATATGGGTTGTATTTACAATGGTGTGTGTTCTTCACTGGTTGCCCTTTTCTTGTGGCAGCAGGTCATAAATCTTGTTGCTGTGATGACACACTGTGGTATTTCATGCAATAGATATGGGAGTTTATCAAAATTGGATTTGTTTTCAAATTATTTGTAGGTCTGTGTAATTTAAGGGGAAAAATGTGTCTCTAATATGGTCATACATTTGGCAGGAGGTTAGGGTAGGCAGGTAGCCTAGTGGTTAGAGCGTTGGGTCAGTAACCAGCAGGTAGCCTAGTGGTTAGAGCGTTGGGTCAGTAACCAGCAGGTAGCCTAGTGGTTAGAGTGTTGGGTCAGTAACCAGCAGGTAGCCTAGTGGTTAGAGCGTTGGGTCAGTAACCAGCAGGTAGCCTAGTGGTTAGAGTGTTGGGTCAGTAACCAGCAGGTAGCCTAGTGGTTAGAGCGTTGGGTCAGTAACCAGCAGGTAGCCTAGTGGTTAGAGTGTTGGGTCAGTAACCAGCAGGTAGCCTAGTGGTTAGAGCGTTGGGTCAGTAACCAGCAGGTAGCCTAGTGGTTAGAGTGTTGGGCCAGTAACCAGCAGGTAGCCTAGTGGTTAGAGCGTTAGGCCAGTAACCAGCAGGTAGCCTAGTGGTTAGAGCGTTAGGCCAGTCACCAGCAGATAGCCTAGTGGTTAGAGCGTTGGGTCAGTAACCAGCAGGTAGCCTAGTGGTTAGAGTGTTGGGCCAGTCACCAGCAGGTAGCCTAGTGGTTAGAGTGTTGGGCCAGTCACCAGCAGGTAGCCTAGTGGTTAGAGTGTTGGGCCAGTCACCAGCAGGTAGCCTAGTGGTTAGAGTGTTGGGTCAGTAACCAGCAGGTAGCCTAGTGGTTGGATCGGTAACCAAAAGGTTGCTGGATCAAATCCCTGATCTGACAAGGTATAAATCTGTCATTCTGCCCCTGAACAAGGCAGTTAACCCACCCACTGTTCCCCTGAACAAGGCAGTTAACCCACCCACTGTTCCCCTGAACAAGGCAGTTAACCCACCCACTGTTCCCCTGAACAAGGCAGTTAACCCACTGTTCCCAGTAGGCTGTTGTGGTAAATAAGAATTTGTTCTTAACTGTCTTGCCTAGTCAAATAAAGAGAAGTGGAGATCAGTTTCCACCTCATTTTGTGGGCAGTGAGCACATAGCCTGTCTTCTCTTGAGAGCCATGTCTGCCTACGGCAGCCTTTCTCAATAGCAAGGCTATGCTCACTGAGTCTGTACATAGTCAAAGCTTTCCTTACGTTTGGGTCAGTCACAGTGCTCAGGTATTCTGCTGCTGTGTACTCTCTGTTTAGGGCCAAATAACATTCAAGTTTGCTCTTTTTTGGGTTAATTCTTTCCAATGTGTCAAGTAATTATCTTTTTGTTTTCTCATGATTTGGTCTAATTGTGTTGCTGTCCTGCGGCTCTCTGGGGTCTGTTTGTGTTTGTGACCAGAGCCTCAGGACCAGCTTGCTAAGGGGACTCTTCTCCAGATTCATCTCTCTGTAGGTGATGGCTTTGTTATGCAAGGTTAAATTCACTAGGCTATTGATAAGGCCTAAAATAACTGTCAATAAATCAAATGAAATTGTAATAAAGATGAAACTGGGTTTAAATAGACTATGTCAGTTACATTTACAGGCAACTTATTAGCTCCCTGTGGGAATATAATACAGACAAGGTATCTTAGATTGTAGAGGGTTTTACGTACATGAGAACTTTACACAGGAGCTGGAGAAAAATCCAATAGAAAGTAAAAGGGGGAGTGTCCACTCACCGTCATCCAATAGAAAGAGAAAGGGGGAGTTTCCACTCACCGTCATCCAATAGAAAGAGAAAGGGGGAATGTCCACTCACCGTCAGCCAATAAAAAGAGAAAGGGGGATTGTCCACTCACCGTCATCCAATAGAAAGAGAAAGGGGGAGTGTCCACTCACCGTCAGCCAATAGAAAAAGAAAGAGGGAATGTCCACTCACTGTCATCCAATAGAAAGAGAAAGGGGGAATGTCCACTCACCATCATCCAATAGAAAGAGAAAGGGGGAATGTCCACTCACTGTCATCCAATAGAAAGAGAAAGGGGGAATGTCCACTCACCATCATCCAATAGAAAGAGAAAGGGGGAATGTCCACTCACTGTCATCCAATAGAAAGAGAAAGGGGGAATGTCCACTCACTGTCATCCAATAGAAAGAGAAAGGGGGAATGTCCCCTCAACATCATCCAATAGGAAGAGAAAGGGGGAATGTCCACTCACTGTCATCCAATAGAAAGAGAAAGGGGGAATGTCCACTCACCATCATCCAATAGGAAGAGAAAGGGGGAATGTCCACTCACTGTCATCCAATAGGAAGAGAAAGGGGGAGTATCCACTCACTGTCATCCAATAGAAAGAGAAAAGGGGAATGTCCACTCACTGTCATCCAATAGAAAGAGAAAGGGGGAATGTCCACTCACTGTCATCCAATAGAAAGAGAAAGTGGGAATGTCCACTCACTGTCATCCAATAGAAAGAGAAAGGGGGAGTGTCCACTCACTGTCATCCAATAGAAAGAGAAAGGGGGAGTATCCACTCACTGTCATCCTGCTCTCAAACATAATGTTTAATAAACATCATGGAACCATCAAACAGATCATATTTGTACTCTTCCAGAAATAGCCATGAGCCATGGGCGTTCTCACCATAAACCCATGGACGAGCCATGCACCATCTCACCATAAAACCCATGGACGAGCCATGCACCATCTCACCATAAAACCCATGGACGAGCCATGCACCATCTCACCATAAAACCCATGGACGAGCCATGCACCATCTCACCATAAACCCATGGAGGAGCCATGCACCATCTCACCATAAAACCCATGGACGAGCCATGCACCATCTCACCATAAAACCCATGGACGAGCCATGCACCATCTCACCATAAAACCCATGGACGAGCCATGCACCATCTCACCATAAACCCATGGACGAGCCATGGACCATCTCACCATAAACCCATGGACGAGCCATGCACCATCTCACCATAAACCCATGGAGGAGCCATGCACCATCTCACCATAAACCCATGGACGAGCCATGCACCATCTCACATCGCGTTCGCATTTTGAAAATGCGCTGCGTGATCGAGCTGCGGACAATGGAACATCGCACAAACGTTATAATAAGATTACCGTTGATGTGTTCTGTTATTGACTTTTCCACCTGAAAGGGCAAACAAACAAACAGACAGACAAACAGCCTACAAGTGGATTCAAGTGGGTTCAGCACCAAGGTCCAATAGACCTGAAAGTGGAAGATGGAATATTTGTAAAAACAACATTTTCAAGAAAAAACAAGCAGCAGTCGGTTTTACTAAGTTGATGTTCCTGAACAGACTTCCGACATTCACGGGCACCTGTCATTCAACGGACAGAGAAAGGGGGAATGTCCCCTCAACATCATCCAATAGGAAGAGAAAGGGGGAATGTCCACTCACTGTCATCCAATAGAAAGAGAAAGGGGGAATGTCCACTCACCATCATCCAATAGGAAGAGAAAGGGGGAATGTCCACTCACTGTCATCCAATAGAAAGAGAAAGGGGGAATGTCCACTCACCATCATCCAATAGGAAGAGAAAGGGGGAATGTCCAGGGAAGAGAAAGGGGGAATGTCCACTCACCATCATCAATAGGAAAGAAAGAATGTCCAACCATCATCCAATAGGGAGAAAGGGGGAATGTCCACTCACCATCATCCAATAGGAAGAGAAAGGGGGAATGTCCACTCACCATCATCCAATAGGAAGAGAAAGGGGGAATGTCCACTCACTGTCATCCAATAGAAAGAGAAAGGGGGAATGTCCACTCACCATCATCCAATAGGAAGAGAAAGGGGGAATGTCCACTCACCATCATCCAATAGGAAGAGAAAGGGGGAATGTCCACTCAACATCATCCAATAGGAAGAGAAAGGGGGAACCATCATCCAATAGAAAGAAAAGGGGGAATGTCCACTCACCATCATCCAATAGGAAGAGAAAGGGGGAATGTCCACTCACCATCATCCAATAGGAAGAGAAAGGGGGAATGTCCACTCACCATCATCCAATAGGAAGAGAAAGGGGGAATGTCCACTCACCATCATCCAATAGGAAGAGAAAGGGGGAATGTCCACTCACTGTCATCCAATAGGAAGAGAAAGGGGGAATGTCCACTCACTGTCATCCAATAGGAAGAGAAAGGGGGAATGTCCACTCACTGTCATCCAATAGGAAGAGAAAGGGGGAATGTCCACTCACTGTCATCCAATAGGAAGAGAAAGGGGGAATGTCCACTCACTGTCATCCAATAGGAAGAGAAAGGGGGAATGTCCACTCACTGTCATCCAATAGGAAGAGAAAGGGGGAATGTCCACTCACTGTCATCCAATAGGAAGAGAAAGGGGGAATGTCCACTCACTGTCATCCAATAGAAAGAGAAAGGGGAATGTCCACTCACTGTCATCCAATAGAAAGAGAAAGTCATCCAATAGGGAATGTCCACTCACTGTCATCCAATAGGAAGAGAAAGTGGGAATGTCCACTCACCATCATCCAATAGGAAGAGAAAGGGGAAAGAATGTCCACTCACTGTCATCCAATAGGAAGAGAAAGGGGAGTATGTCCACTCACTGTCATCCAATAGGAAGAGAAAGTGGGAATATCCACTCACTGTCATCCAATAGGAAGAGAAAGGGGAATGTCCACTCACTGTCATCCAATAGAAGAGAAAGGGGAATGTCCACTCACCATCATCAATAGAAGAGAAAGGGGAATGTCCACTCACTGTCATCCAATAGAAAGAGAAAGGGGAGTATGTCCACTCACTGTCATCCAATAGGAAGAGAAAGGGGAATGTCCACTCACTGTCATCCAATAGGAAGAGAAAGGGGAATGTCCACTCACTGTCATCCAATAGAAAGAGAAAGGGGGAATGTCCACTCACTGTCATCCAATAGAAAGAGAAAGGGGGAATGTCCACTCACCATCATCCAATAGGAAGAGAAAGGGGGAATGTCCACTCACCGTCATCCAATAGAAAGAGAAAGGGGGAATGTCCACTCACCATCATCCAATAGGAAGAGAAAGGGGGAATGTCCACTCACCATCATCCAATAGGAAGAGAAAGGGGGAATGTCCACTCACTGTCATCCAATAGGAAGAGAAAGGGGGAATGTCCACTCACCATCATCCAATAGGAAGAGAAAGGGGGAATGTCCACTCACCATCATCCAATAGGAAGAGAAAGGGGGAATGTCCCCTCAACATCATCCAATAGGAAGAGAAAGGGGGAATGTCCACTCACCATCATCCAATAGGAAGAGAAAGGGGGAATGTCCACTCACTGTCATCCAATAGGAAGAGAAAGGGGGAATGTCCACTCACTGTCATCCAATAGGAAGAGAAAGGGGGAATGTCCACTCACTGTCATCCAATAGGAAGAGAAAGGGGAATGTCCACTCACTGTCATCCAATAGGAAGAGAAAGTGGGAATGTCCACTCACTGTCATCCAATAGGAAGAGAAAGGGGAATGTCCACTCACTGTCATCCAATAGGAAGAGAAAGGGGAATGTCCACTCACTGTCATCCAATAGGAAGAGAAAGGGGAATGTCCACTCACTGTCATCCAATAGAAAGAGAAAGGGGGAATGTCCACTCACTGTCATCCAATAGGAAGAGAAAGGGGAATGTCCACTCACTGTCATCCAATAGGAAGAGAAAGGGGGAATGTCCACTCACCATCATCCAATAGGAAGAGAAAGGGGGAATGTCCACTCACTGTCATCCAATAGGAAGAGAAAGGGGGAGTATCCACTCACTGTCATCCAATAGGAAGAGAAAGGGGGAGTATCCACTCACTGTCATCCAATAGGAAGAGAAAGGGGGAATGTCCACTCACTGTCATCCAATAGGAAGAGAAAGGGGGAATGTCCACTCACCATCATCCAATAGGAAGAGAAAGGGGGAATGTCCACTCACTGTCATCCAATAGGAAGAGAAAGGGGGAGTATCCACTCACTGTCATCCAATAGGAAGAGAAAGGGGGAGTATCCACTCACTGTCATCCAATAGGAAGAGAAAGGGGGAGTATCCACTCACTGTCATCCAATAGGAAGAGAAAGGGGGAATGTCCACTCACTGTCATCCAATAGGAAGAGAAAGGGGGAATGTCCCCTCAACATCATCCAATAGGAAGAGAAAGGGGGAATGTCCCCTCAACATCATCCAATAGGAAGAGAAAGGGGGAATGTCCCCTCAACATCATCCAATAGGAAGAGAAAGGGGGAATGTCCACTCACCATCATCCAATAGGAAGAGAAAGGGGGAATGTCCACTCACCATCATCCAATAGGAAGAGAAAGGGGGAATGTCCACTCACCATCATCCAATAGGAAGAGAAAGGGGGAATGTCCACTCACTGAGAGCCCTAATGAGTCCAAACTGTTGACTGTTGTGCTGCTCGTAGTTTTAAAATAAAACTTTGGTTAAAGGCTACTGTGCTCCTCTCTGCTGGAAAAATCGATGCCATAAACAAATTGCATTACAGTCTTAATATCGCCATGAGCACGGACTGATACCTGTATGGGAGCTGTCTGTTGTCCTGCATATGCACCCCTCCACTCTGGAGAAGCATCTCTCTCTCCCTGTTTCTCTAGAGCAGCTTCTCTGTCTACCTGTCTCCCTGTTTCTCTAGAGCAGCTTCTCTGTCTCCATGTTTCTCTAGAGCAGCTTCTCTGACTCCCTGTTTCTCTAGAGCAGCTTCTCTGTCTCCCTGTTTCTCTAGAGCAGCTTCTCTGTCTCCATGTTTCTCTAGAGCAGCTTCTCTGTCTACCTGTCTCCCTGTTTCTCTAGAGCAGCCTCTCTGTCTATCTGTCTCCCTGTTTCTCTAGAGCAGCTTCTCTGTCTACCTGTCTCCCTGTTTCTCTAGAGCAGCTTCTCTGTCTACCTGTCTCCCTGTTTCTCTAGAGCAGCTTCTCTGTCTACCTGTCTCCCTGTTTCTCTAGAGCAGCTTCTCTGTCTACCTGTCTACCTGTTTCTCTAGAGCAGCTTCTCTGTCTACCTGTCTACCTGTCTCCCTGTTTCTCTAGAGCAGCTTCTCTGTCTACCTGTCTCCCTGTTTCTCTAGAGCAGCTTCTCTGTCTACCTGTCTACCTGTTTCTCTAGAGCAGCTTCTCTGTCTACCTGTCTACCTGTCTCCCTGTTTCTCTAGAGCAGCTTCTCTGTCTACCTGTCTCCCTGTTTCTCAAGAGCAGCTTCTCTGTCTCCCTGTCTCCCTGTTTCTCTAGAGCAGCTTCTCTGTCTACCTGTCTACCTGTCTCCCTGTCTCCCTGTTTCTCTAGAGCAGCTTCTCTGTCTACCTGTCTCCCTGTTTCTCTAGAGCAGCCTCTCTGTCTACCTTTCTCCCTGTTTCTCTAGAGCAGCCTCTCTGTCTACCTGTCTCCCTGTTTCTCTAGAGCAGCTTCTCTGTCTATCTGTCTCCCTGTCTCCCTGTTTCTCTAGAGCAGCTTCTCTGTCTACCTGTCTCCCTGTCTCCCTGTTTCTCTAGAGCAGCTTCTCTGTCTACCTGTCTACCTGTCTCCATGTTTCTCTAGAGCAGCTTCTCTGTCTACCTGTCTACCTGTCTACCTGTCTCCATGCTTCTCTAGAGCAGCCTCTCTGTCTACCTGTCTACCTGTCTACCTGTCTCCATGCTTCTCTAGAGCAGCTTCTCTGTCTACCTGACTCCCTGTTTCTCTAGAGCAGCCTCTCTGTCTCCCTGTCTCCCTGTTTCTCTAGAGCAGCTTCTCTGTCTACCTGTCTACCTGTCTCCCTGTTTCTCTAGAACAGCTTCTCTGTCTACCTGTCTACCTGTCTACCTGTCTACCTGTCTCCCTGTTTCTCTAGAGCAGCTTTTCTGTCTACCTGTCTCCCTGTTTCTCTAGAGCAGCCTCTCTGTCTACCTGTCTCCCTGTTTCTCTAGAGCAGCTTCTCTGTCTATCTGTCTCCCTGTTTCTCTAGAGCAGCTTCTCTGTCTACCTGTCTACCTGTCTCCCTGTTTCTCTAGAGCAGCTTCTCTGTCTACCTGTCTACCTGTCTACCTGTCTCCATGTTTCTCTAGAGCAGCTTCTCTGTCTACCTGTCTACCTGTCTCCCTGTTTCTCTAGAGCAGCTTCTCTGTCTACCTGACTCCCTGTTTCTCTAGAGCTGCTTCTCTGTCTACCTGTCTACCTGTCTCCCTGTTTCTCTAGAGCAGCTTCTCCGTCTACCTGACTCCCTGTTTCTCTAGAGCAGCTTCTCTGTCTACCTGTCTACCTGTCTCCCTGTTTCTCTAGAGCAGCTTCTCCGTCTACCTGACTCCCTGTTTCTCTAGAGCAGCTTCTCCGTCTACCTGTCTACCTGTCTCCCTGTTTCTCTAGAGCAGCTTCTCTGTCTACCTGTCTACCTGTCTCCCTGTTTCTCTAGAGCAGCTTCTCTGTCTACCTGTCTCCCTGTTTCTCTAGAGCAGCTTCTCTGTCTACCTGTCTACCTGTCTACCTGTCTCCCTGTCTCCATGTTTCTCTAGAGCAGCTTCTCTGTCTACCTGTCTCCCTGTCTCCATGTTTCTCTAGAGCAGCTTCTCTGTCTACCTGTCTCCCTGTTTCTCTAGAGCAGCTTCTCTGTCTACCTGTCTACCTGTCTACCTGTCTCCCTGTCTCCATGTTTCTCTAGAGCAGCTTCTCTGTCTACCTGTCTCCATGTTTCTCTAGAGCAGCTTCTCTGTCTACCTGTCTACCTGTCTACCTGTCTCCCTGTCTCCCTGTTTCTCTAGAGCAGCTTCTATGTCTATCTGTCTACCTGTCTCCATGTTTCTCTAGAGCAGCCTCTCTGTCTACCTGTCTCCCTGTTTCTCTAGAGCAGCTTCTCTGTCTATCTGTCTCCCTGTCTCCCTGTTTCTCTAGAGCAGCTTCTCTGTCTACCTGTCTCCCTGTCTCCCTGTCTCCCTGTTTCTCTAGAGCAGCTTCTCTGTCTACCTGTCTACCTGTCTACCTGTCTCCATGTTTCTCTAGAGCAGCTTCTCTGTCTACCTGTCTACCTGTCTACCTGTCTCCATGCTTCTCTAGAGCAGCCTCTCTGTCTACCTGTCTACCTGTCTACCTGTCTCCATGTTTCTCTAGAGCAGCTTCTCTGTCTACCTGTCTACCTGTCTCCCTGTTTCTCTAGAGCAGCTTCTCTGTCTACCTGTCTCCCTGTTTCTCTAGAGCTGCTTCTCTGTCTACCTGTCTACCTGTCTCCCTGTTTCTCTAGAGCAGCTTCTCCGTCTACCTGACTCCCTGTTTCTCTAGAGCAGCTTCTCTGTCTACCTGTCTACCTGTCTCCCTGTTTCTCTAGAGCAGCTTCTCCGTCTACCTGACTCCCTGTTTCTCTAGAGCAGCTTCTCTGTCTACCTGTCTACCTGTCTCCCTGTTTCTCTAGAGCAGCTTCTCCGTCTACCTGTCTACCTGTCTCCCTGTTTCTCTAGAGCAGCTTCTCTGTCTACCTGTCTACCTGTCTCCCTGTTTCTCTAGAGCAGCTTCTCTGTCTACCTGTCTCCCTGTTTCTCTAGAGCAGCTTCTCTGTCTACCTGTCTACCTGTCTACCTGTCTCCCTGTCTCCATGTTTCTCTAGAGCAGCTTCTCTGTCTACCTGTCTCCCTGTCTCCATGTTTCTCTAGAGCAGCTTCTCAGTCTACCTGTCTCCCTGTTTCTCTAGAGCAGCTTCTCTGTCTACCTGTCTACCTGTCTACCTGTCTCCCTGTCTCCATGTTTCTCTAGAGCAGCTTCTCTGTCTACCTGTCTCCATGTTTCTCTAGAGCAGCTTCTCTGTCTACCTGTCTACCTGTCTACCTGTCTCCCTGTCTCCCTGTTTCTCTAGAGCAGCTTCTCTGTCTATCTGTCTACCTGTCTCCATGTTTCTCTAGAGCAGCCTCTCTGTCTACCTGTCTCCCTGTTTCTCTAGAGCAGCTTCTCTGTCTATCTGTCTCCCTGTTTCTCTAGAGCAGCTTCTCTGTCTACCTGTCTCCCTGTCTCCCTGTCTCCCTGTTTCTCTAGAGCAGCTTCTCTGTCTACCTGTCTACCTGTCTACCTGTCTCCATGTTTCTCTAGAGCAGCTTCTCTGTCTACCTGTCTACCTGTCTACCTGTCTCCATGCTTCTCTAGAGCAGCCTCTCTGTCTACCTGTCTACCTGTCTACCTGTCTCCATGCTTCTCTAGAGCAGCTTCTCTGTCTACCTGACTCCCTGTTTCTCTAGAGCAGCCTCTCTGTCTCCCTGTCTCCCTGTTTCTCTAGAGCAGCTTCTCTGTCTACCTGTCTACCTGTCTACCTGTCTCCCTGTTTCTCTAGAACAGCTTCTCTGTCTACCTGTCTACCTGTCTACCTGTCTCCATGTTTCTCTAGAGCAGCTTCTCTGTCTACCTGTCTACCTGTCTACCTGTCTCCATGCTTCTCTAGAGCAGCCTCTCTGTCTACCTGTCTACCTGTCTACCTGTCTCCATGCTTCTCTAGAGCAGCTTCTCTGTCTACCTGACTCCCTGTTTCTCTAGAGCAGCCTCTCTGTCTCCCTGTCTCCCTGTTTCTCTAGAACAGCTTCTCTGTCTACCTGTCTACCTGTCTACCTGTCTACCTGTCTGCCTGTTTCTCTAGAGCAGCTTTTCTGTCTACCTGTCTCCCTGTTTCTCTAGAGCAGCCTCTCTGTCTACCTGTCTCCCTGTTTCTCTAGAGCAGCTTCTCTGTCTATCTGTCTCCCTGTTTCTCTAGAGCAGCTTCTCTGTCTACCTGTCTACCTGTCTCCCTGTTTCTCTAGAGCAGCTTCTCTGTCTACCTGTCTACCTGTCTACCTGTCTCCATGTTTCTCTAGAGCAGCTTCTCTGTCTACCTGTCTACCTGTCTCCCTGTTTCTCTAGAGCAGCTTCTCTGTCTACCTGACTCCCTGTTTCTCTAGAGCTGCTTCTCTGTCTACCTGTCTACCTGTCTCCCTGTTTCTCTAGAGCAGCTTCTCTGTCTACCTGTCTACCTGTCTACCTGTCTCCATGTTTCTCTAGAGCAGCTTCTCTGTCTACCTGTCTACCTGTCTACCTGTCTCCATGCTTCTCTAGAGCAGCCTCTCTGTCTACCTGTCTACCTGTCTACCTGTCTCCATGCTTCTCTAGAGCAGCTTCTCTGTCTACCTGACTCCCTGTTTCTCTAGAGCAGCCTCTCTGTCTCCCTGTCTCCCTGTTTCTCTAGAGCAGCTTCTCTGTCTACCTGTCTACCTGTCTACCTGTCTCCCTGTTTCTCTAGAACAGCTTCTCTGTCTACCTGTCTACCTGTCTACCTGTCTCCATGTTTCTCTAGAGCAGCTTCTCTGTCTACCTGTCTACCTGTCTACCTGTCTCCATGCTTCTCTAGAGCAGCCTCTCTGTCTACCTGTCTACCTGTCTACCTGTCTCCATGCTTCTCTAGAGCAGCTTCTCTGTCTACCTGACTCCCTGTTTCTCTAGAGCAGCCTCTCTGTCTCCCTGTCTCCCTGTTTCTCTAGAACAGCTTCTCTGTCTACCTGTCTACCTGTCTACCTGTCTACCTGTCTGCCTGTTTCTCTAGAGCAGCTTTTCTGTCTACCTGTCTCCCTGTTTCTCTAGAGCAGCCTCTCTGTCTACCTGTCTCCCTGTTTCTCTAGAGCAGCTTCTCTGTCTATCTGTCTCCCTGTTTCTCTAGAGCAGCTTCTCTGTCTACCTGTCTACCTGTCTCCCTGTTTCTCTAGAGCAGCTTCTCTGTCTACCTGTCTACCTGTCTACCTGTCTCCATGTTTCTCTAGAGCAGCTTCTCTGTCTACCTGTCTACCTGTCTCCCTGTTTCTCTAGAGCAGCTTCTCTGTCTACCTGACTCCCTGTTTCTCTAGAGCTGCTTCTCTGTCTACCTGTCTACCTGTCTCCCTGTTTCTCTAGAGCAGCTTCTCCGTCTACCTGACTCCCTGTTTCTCTAGAGCAGCTTCTCTGTCTACCTGACTCCCTGTTTCTCTAGAGCAGCTTCTCTGTCTACCTGTATACCTGTCTCCCTGTTTCTCTAGAGCAGCTTCTCCGTCTACCTGTCTACCTGTCTCCCTGTTTCTCTAGAGCAGCTTCTCTGTCTACCTGTCTACCTGTCTCCCTGTTTCTCTAGAGCAGCTTCTCTGTCTACCTGTCTCCCTGTTTCTCTAGAGCAGCTTCTCTGTCTACCTGTCTACCTGTCTGTCTCCCTGTCTCCATGTTTCTCTAGAGCAGCTTCTCTGTCTACCTGTCTCCCTGTCTCCATGTTTCTCTAGAGCAGCTTCTCTGTCTACCTGTCTCCCTGTTTCTCTAGAGCAGCTTCTCTGTCTACCTGTCTACCTGTCTACCTGTCTCCCTGTCTCCATGTTTCTCTAGAGCAGCTTCTCTGTCTACCTGTCTCCATGTTTCTCTAGAGCAGCTTCTCTGTCTACCTGTCTACCTGTCTACCTGTCTCCCTGTCTCCCTGTTTCTCTAGAGCAGCTTCTCTGTCTATCTGTCTACCTGTCTCCATGTTTCTCTAGAGCAGCTTCTCTGTCTACCTGTCTCCCTGTCTCCATGTTTCTCTAGAGCAGACTCTCCGTCTACCTGTCTCCCTGTTTCTCTAGAGCAGCTTCTCTGTCTACCTGTCTCCCTGTTTCTCTAGAGCAGCTTCTCTGTCTACCTGTCTCCCTGTTTCTCTAGAGCAGCTTCTCTGTCTACCTGTCTCCCTGTTTCTCTAGAGCTGCTTCTCTGTCTACCTGTCTACCTGTCTACCTGTCTCCCTGTCTCCATGTTTCTCTAGAGCAGCTTCTCTGTCTACCTGTCTCCCTGTTTCTCTAGAGCAGCTTCTCTGTCTACCTGTCTCCCTGTTTCTCTAGAGCAGCTTCTCTGTCTACCTGGCTCCCTGTTTCTCTAGAGCAGCTTCTCTGTCTACCTGTCTCCCTGTCTCCCTGTTTCTCTAGAGCAGCTTCTCTGTCTCCCTGTCTCCCTGTTTCTCTAGAGCAGCTTCTCTGTTTACCTGTCTATCTGTCTACCTGTCTACCTGTCTCCCTGTCTCCCTGTTTCTCTAGAGCAGATTCTCTGTCTACCTGTCTCCCTGTTTCTCTAGAGCTGCTTCTCTGTCTACCTGTCTCCCTGTCTTCCTGTCTATCTGTTTCTCTAGAGCAGCTTCTCTGTCTACCTGTCTCCCTGTTTACCTGTTTCTCCGGAGAAGCAACATTACAACATTTTCTCCAATTTCACACTAACGCAAAATACACGACATGTTCAGCATCAGCAGATTAGCAAAAAATGTAATTGCACAGTTTCCAAACAGGTTGTCAAATGGATGCCTTTAGGCTAGCATATTTACGACACACAAAGTCACCATCTTTTCAAAGCACACGCACGATTGACACAACCTACAGGAAACCTCTGCAGTATAGCCTAAAAAATAAATTGTGCCTCTTTGAGCTGTCATTGTGAGTCTTCAGACAGTCACACATTTTATAGGCCTATGCACAATTCACTAAATAGGCATTTCTGTCAAAGTCATGAAGTCTGTTAACAAATCAAAGAGGCACGAGGGAAAATTATATCTTCTCCTGTCGTAGAGCCTTGGCCATTTTCCTATCCAGCCCGAATCCCACTGAAACCCCAAATCCTGACTCATATCTCACATGACAATTCCCAACTTTATTCTGTAATCCATAACTTTTGCATTTCTCTCATGCCTCGCTGAATTGTTAACAAATGTCATGTCTGTGACAGAGATGCCTATGGAGTGAATAAGCACGTCTCTTGACTACGCAAATGTCAAAATGACCTCTAAAACCTTTCCCCCACTTGTCTGCGCTGTCTCAGACTGCTGCCTGTACGTACTGTATGTGAGTGTGAGCATCAAGTTAATTATTAGTTATTAGGATACCTTGATATTTAAACTATTTCCTCTCTTCATCTCCGTATTCGTCAGCCAATCATCAACTCCGGTCACAGGTTTGGACACACCTTTTTGTTTATTTTTTTTTATACATTGTACTTTAGTAATGAACATTTAAACTTTGAAATAACACACATGGAATCATATAGTAACCAAAAAAAGTGTTAAACAAATCAAAATATATTTTATACTTGAGATTATTCAAATAGCCACCTTTTGCCTTGATGACAGCATTGTACACTCTTGGCTTTCTCTCAACCAGCTTCATGAAGTAGTCACCTGGAATGCATTTCAATTAACATGTGTTCAATGTTAAAAGTTCATGTGTGGAATTTCTTTCCTTCTTAATACGTTTGAGCCAGTCAGTTGTGTTTTGACAAGGTGGGGTGGGGGGGGTTTATACTTAATACGTTTGAGCCAGTCAGTTGTGTTTTGACAAGGTGGGGTGGGGGGTTATACAGAAGAGCAAGTCCATATTATGTTAAGAACGGATCAAATAAGCTCAGAGAAACGACAGTCCATCATTACTTTAAGACATGAAGATCAGTCAATAAGGGAACATTTAAAGAACTTTGAACGTTTCTTTAAGTGCAGTCGCAAAAACCATCAAGCACTACGATGGAACTGGCTCTAATGAGGACCGCTAAAAAACGAATGGAAGACAGAGTTTCCTCTGCTGCGGAGGAGGAGTTTATTAGAGTTACCAGCCTCAGAAATTGCAGCCCAATTAAATGTTTCACAGAGTTCAAGTAACAGACACATCTCAACATCAACTGTTCGGAGGAGACTGTGTGAATCAGGCCTTCATGGTCGAATTGCTGCAAAGAAACGACTACTAAAGGACACCAGTAAGAAAAAGACATGTGCTTGTGCCAAGAAACATGAGCAATGGACATAAGATCGGTGAAATTTGTCCTTTGGTCTGGAGTCCAAATTGGAGATTTTAGGTTCCAACAGCCGTGTCTTTGTGAGATGCGGTGTGTTGGTGAACGGATGATCTCTGTATGTGTATTTGCCACCGTGAAGCATGGAGGAGGAGGTGCTTATGGTGTGGTGAACGGATGATCTCTGTATGTGTATTTGCCACCGTGAAGCATGGAGGAGGAGGTGCTTATGGTGTGGTGAACGGATGATCTCTGTATGTGTATTTGCCACCGTGAAGCATGGAGGAGGAGGTGCTTATGGTGTGGTGAACGGATGATCTCTGTATGTGTATTTGCCACCGTGAAGCATGGAGGAGGAGGTGCTTATGGTGTGGTGAACGGATGATCTCTGTATGTGTATTTGCCACCGTGAAGCATGGAGGAGGAGGTGCTTATGGTGTGGGGGTGCTTTGCTGGTGACACTGTCTGTGATTTATGTAGATTTCAAGGCACACTTAACCAGCATGGTTACCACAGCATTCTGCAGTGATACGCCATCCCATCTGGTTTGCACTTAGTGGGACTATCAATTGTTTTCCAACAGGACAATGACCCAACACACCTCCAGGCTGTGTAAGGGCTATTTTACCAAGAAGGAGAGTGAGGGAGTGCTGCATCAGATGACCTTGCCTCCACAATCCCCTGAACAGCCTACCGTTTCGAAGATCCAAAATGTTTGTTTTTTTGTGAAACAAACAAGAAATAAGACATAAAAATGAAAACTTGAGCATAACTATTCACCCCCCAAAGTCAATACTTTGTAGAGCCACCTTTTGCAGCAATTACTGCTGCAAGTCTCTTGGGGTACATCTCTATGAGCTTGGCACATCTAAGCCACTGGGGTTGCTTTTTTACATTCTCCAAGGCAAAACTGCTCCAGCTCCTTCAAGTTGGATGGGTTCCGCTGGTGTACAGCAATCTTTAAGTTATACCACAGATTCTCAATTGGATTGAGGTCTGGACTTTGACTAGGCCATTCCAAAACATTTAAATGTTTCCCCTTAAACCACTCGAGTGTTGCTTTAGCAGTATGCTCAGTATGCTTCCTGCTGGAAGGTGAACCTCCATCCCAGTCTCAAATCTCTGGAAGACTGAAACAGGTTTCCCTCAAGAATTTCCCTGTATTTAGCGCCATCCATTATTCCTTCAATACTGACCAGTTTCCCAATCCCTGACGATGAAAACATACCCACAGAATGATGCTGCCACCACCATGCTTCACTGTGGGGATGAGATTCTCGGAGTGATGAGAGATGTTGGGTTTCCACCAGACATAGTGTTTTCCTTGATGGCCAAAAAGCTCAATTTTAGTCTCATCTGACCATAGTACCTTATTCCATATGTTTGGGAGTCTCCCACATGACTTTTGGCGAACACCGAACTTGTTTGCTTATTTTGTTCTTTAAGAAATTGCTTTTTTCAAAGTTTTGGATATTTTTTTATAATCCAGATCTGTACTTCTCCACGACTTTTTCCCTGACATGTTTGGATAGCTCCTTGTTCTTCAGGATGCCGCTTGCTTGGTGGTGCCTCTTTCTTAGTGGTGTTGCAGACTCTGGGGTCTTTCAGAACAGGTGTATATATATACTGAGATCATGTGACACTTAGATTGCACACAGGTGGACTTTATTTAACTAATTGTGTGACTTCTGAAGATAATTTGTTTTCAATCTTTTTTGTTGTTGTAATTTCTCTTGACCAAGTTGGACTATTGTATGTATGTAAACTACACCGTAATGTGATCCAATACTTAATATACTACACCTATCATAATTGGGTTTTAATCCAGAGATGTTTTAAAAATTATCTAGATCCTCCATGAGACTATGGATTGTTGATTTTAAAGAAAACATGAATCACCTTTGTTTTTAAGCCTTGCATTTCTAATTCCTTGATGTTATTGTTGGATCTGATTCTTGGGGTTAGCCCACTTTTTTTTTTTTTTTTTTTTTTCGCCTAAATGACACATCTAACTGCCTGTATCTCAGGCCCTGAAGCAAGGATATGCATATTATTGGTCCCATTTGAAAGGAAACACTTTGAAGTTTATGGAAATTTGAATGTGAATGTAGGAGAATATAACACAGTAGATCTGAGAGAAGAAAATACATCTATGAAATGCAACAGAAAGGTCCCACATCTAGCCATCACTCTGGTCGTAGTTCTAGCCATCACTCTGGTCGTAGTTCTAGCCATCACTCTGGTCGTAGTTCTAGCCATCACTCTGGTCGTAGTTCTAGCCATCACTCTGGTCGTAGTTCTAGCCATCACTCTGGTCGTAGTTCTAGCCATCACTCTGGTCGTAGTTCTAGCCATCACTCTGGTGGTAGTTCTAGCCATCACTCTGGTGGTAGTTCTAGCCATCACTCTGGTGGTAGTTCTAGCCATTACTCTGGTCGTAGTTCTAGCCATCACTCTGGTCGTAGTTCTAGCCATCACTCTGGTCGTAGTTCTAGCCATCACTCTGGTGGTAGTTCTAGCCATTACTCTGGTCGTAGTTCTAGCCATCACTCTGGTCATAGTTCTAGCCATCACTCTGGTCATAGTTCTAGCCATCACTCTTGTCGTAGTTCTAGCCATCACTCTGGTCATAGTTCTAGCCATCACTCTGGTCGTAGTTCTAGCCATCACTCTTGTCCAGTTCTAGCCATCACTCTGGTCGTAGTTCTAGACATTACTCTGGTTGTAGTTCTAGCCATCACTTGGGTGGTAGTTCTAGCCATTACTTTGGTTGTAGTTCTAGCCATCACTCTGGTTGTAGTTCTAGCCATCACTCTGGTCGTAGTTCTAGCCATCACTCTGGTCGTAGTTCTAGCCATTACTCTGGTTGTAGTTCTAGCCATCACTCTGGAAGTAGTTCTAGCCATCACTCTGTCGTAATTCTAGCCATCACTTGGTCTTGTTCTAGCCATCACTCTGGTCGTAGTTCTAGCCATCACTCTGGTTGTAGTTCTAGCCATCACTCTGGTCGTAGTTCTAGCCATCACTCTGGTCATAGTTCTAGCCATTACTTTGGTTGTAGTTCTAGCCATCACTCTGGTCGTAGTTCTAGCATCACTCTGGTCGTAGTTTAGCCATCACTCTGGTCATAGTTCTAGCCATCACTCTGGTCGTAGTTCTAGCCATTACTCTGGTTGTAGTTCTAGCCATCACTCTGGAAGTAGTTCTAGCCATCACTCTGGAAGTAGTTCTAGCCATCACTCTGCCTCGTTTCTAGCCATCACTCTGGTCGTAGTTCTAGTCATCACTCTGGTCGTAGTTCTAGCCATCACTCTGGTCGTAGTTCTAGCCATTACTTTGGTTGTAGTTCATAGCCATCACTCTGGTTGTAGTTCTAGCCATTACTTTGGTTGTAGTTCTAGCCATCACTCTGGTCATTTCTAGCCATCACTCTGGTGTTTCTAGCTATCACTTGGTCGTAGTTCTTTCATCACTCTGGTCGTAGTTTTCACTCTGGTCATAGTTTTAGCCATCACTCTGGTTGTAGTTTTAGCCATCACTCTGGTCATAGTTCTAGCCATTACTTTGTAGTTCTAGCCATCACTCTGGTCGTAGTTCTATCCATCACTCTAGTCGTAATTCTAACCATCACTCTGGTCGTAGTTCTAGCCATCACTCTGGTCGTAGTTCTAGCCATCACTCTGGTCGTAGTTCCAGACATCACTCTGGTCATAGTTCTAGCCAGAACTCTGGTGTATATAGTTCTAGCCATCATCTGGTCATAGTTCTAGCCATCACAGGTGGAGTTCTAGCCATTACTCTGGTTGTAGTTCTGCCATCACTCTGGAAGTAGTTCTAGCCATCACTCTGGAAGTAGTTCTAGCCATCACTCTTCGTAATTCTAGCCATCACTCTGGTCAAGTTCTAGTCATCACTCTGGTCGTAGTTCTAGCCATCACTCTGGTCGTAGTTCTAGCCATTACTTTGGTTGTAGTTCTAGCCATCACTCTGGTTGTAGTTCTAGCCATTACTTTGGTTGTAGTTCTAGCCATCACTCTGGTCATAGTTCTAGCCATCACTCTGGTCGTAGTTCTAGCTATCACTCTGGTCGTAGTTCTAGTCATCATCTGGTCGAGTTCTAGCCATCACTCTGGTCATAGTTTTAGCCATCACCTGGTTGTAGTTTTAGCCATCACTCTGGTCATAGTTCTAGCCATTACTTTGGTTGTAGTTCTGCCATCACTCTGGTCGTAGTTCTAGCCATCACTCTGGTCGTAGTTCTAGCCATCACTCTGGTGGTAGTTCTAGCCATCACTCTGGTGGTAGTTCTAGCCATCACTCTGGTGGTAGTTCTAGCCATTACTCTCAAGGTCCCAGTCTAGCCATCACTCTGGTCGTAGTTCTAGCCATCACTCTGGTCGTAGTTCTAGCCATCACTCTGGTGGTAGTTCTAGCCATTACTCTGGTCGTAGTTCTAGCCATCACTCTGGTCATAGTTCTAGCCATCACTCTGGTCATAGTTCTAGCCATCACTCTTGTCGTAGTTCTAGCCATCACTCTGGTCATAGTTCTAGCCATCACTCTGGTCGTAGTTCTAGCCATCACTCTTGTCGTAGTTCTAGCCATCACTCTGGTCGTAGTTCTAGACATTACTCTGGTTGTAGTTCTAGCCATCACTTGGGTGGTAGTTCTAGCCATTACTTTGGTTGTAGTTCTAGCCATCACTCTGGTTGTAGTTCTAGCCATCACTCTGGTCGTAGTTCTAGCCATCACTCTGGTTGTAGTTCCAGCCATCACTCTGGTTGTAGTTCCAGCCATCACTCTGGAAGTAGTTCTAGCCATCACTCTGAGTAGTAATTCTAGCCATCACTCTGGTCGTTGTTCTAGCCATCACTCTGGTCGTAGTTCTAGCCATCACTCTGGTTGTAGTTCTAGCCATCACTCTGGTCGTAGTTCTAGCCATCACTCTGGTCATAGTTCTAGCCATTACTTTGGTTGTAGTTCTAGCCATCACTCTGGTCGTAGTTCTAGCCATCACTCTGGTCGTAGTTCTAGCCATCACTCTGGTCATAGTTCTAGCCATCACTCTGGTCGTAGTTCTAGCCATTACTCTGGTTGTAGTTCTAGCCATCACTCTGGAAGTAGTTCTAGCCATCACTCTGGAAGTAGTTCTAGCCATCACTCTAGTCGTAATTCTAGCCATCACTCTGGTCGTAGTTCTAGTCATCACTCTGGTCGTAGTTCTAGCCATCACTCTGGTCGTAGTTCTAGCCATTACTTTGGTTGTAGTTCTAGCCATCACTCTGGTTGTAGTTCTAGCCATTACTTTGGTTGTAGTTCTAGCCATCACTCTGGTCATAGTTCTAGCCATCACTCTGGTCGTAGTTCTAGCTATCACTCTGGTCATAGTTCTAGTCATCACTCTGGTCGTAGTTCTAGCCATCACTCTGGTCATAGTTTTAGCCATCACTCTGGTTGTAGTTTTAGCCATCACTCTGGTCATAGTTCTAGCCATTACTTTGGTTGTAGTTCTAGCCATCACTCTGGTCGTAGTTCTAGCCATCACTCTAGTCGTAATTCTAACCATCACTCTGGTCGTAGTTCTAGCCATCACTCTGGTCGTGTTCTAGCCATCACTCTGGTCGTAGTTCAGACATCACTCTGGTCATAGTTCTAGCCATCACTCTGGTCGTAGTTCTAGCCATCACTCTGGTCGTAGTTCTAGCCATCACTCTGGTCATAGTTCTAGCCATCACTCTGGTCGTAGTTCTAGCCATTACTCTGGTTGTAGTTCTAGCCATCACTCTGGAAGTAGTTCTAGCCATCACTCTGGTCGTAGTTCTAGTCATCACTCTGGTCGTAGTTCTAGCCATCATCTGGTATAGCTAGCCATTACTTTGGTTGTAGTTCTAGCCATCACTCTGGTTGTAGTTCTAGCCATTACTTTGGTTGTAGTTCTAGCCATCACTCTGGTCATAGTTCTAGCCATCACTCTGGTCGTAGTTCTAGCTATCACTCTGGTCGTAGTTCTAGTCATCACTCTGGTCGTAGTTCTAGCCATCACTCTGGTCATAGTTTTAGCCATCACTCTGGTTGTAGTTTTAGCCATCACTCTGGTCATAGTTCTAGCCATTACTTTGGTTGTAGTTCTAGCCATCACTCTGGTCGTAGTTCTATCCATCACTCTAGTCGTAATTCTAACCATCACTCTGGTCGTAGTTCTAGCCATCACTCTGGTCGTAGTTCTAGCCATCACTCTGGTCGTAGTTCCAGACATCACTCTGGTCATAGTTCTAGCCATCACTCTGTTCGTAGTTCTAGCCATTACTCTGGTTGTAGTTCTAGCCATCACTCTGGAAGTAGTTCTAGCCATCACTCTAATGGTAGTTCTAGCCATCACTCTGGTCGTAGTTCCAGACATCACTCTGGTCATAGTTCTAGCCATCACTCTGGTCGTAGTTCTAGCCATTACTCTGGTTGTAGTTCTAGCCATCACTCTGGTCGTAGTTCTAGTCATCACTCTGGTCGTAGTTCTAGCCATCACTCTGGTGGTAGTTCTAGCCATTACTTTGGTTGTAGTTCTAGCCATCACTCTGGTTGTAGTTCTAGCCATTACTTTGGTTGTAGTTCTAGCCATCACTCTGGTCATAGTTCTAGCCATCACTCTGGTCGTAGTTCTAGCCATCACTCTGATCGTAGTTCTAGTCATCACTCTGGTCGTAGTTCTAGCCATCACTCTGGTCATAGTTTTAGCCATCACTCTGGTTGTAGTTTTAGCCATCACTCTGGTCGTAGTTCTAGCCATCACTCTGGTCATAGTTCTAGCCATTACTTTGGTTGTAGTTCTAGCCATCACTCTGGTCGTAGTTCTAGCCATCACTCTAGTCGTAATTCTAGCCATCACTCTGGTCGTAGTTCTAGTCATCACTCTGGTCGTAGTTCTAGCCATCACTCTGGTGGTAGTTCTAGCCATTACTTTGGTTGTAGTTCTAGCCATCACTCTGGTCGTAGTTCTAGCCATCACTCTAGTCGTAATTCTAGCCATCACTCTGGTCGTAGTTCTAGCCATCACTCTGGTCGTAGTTCTAGCCATCACTCTAGTCGTAGTTCTAGCCATCACTCTGGTTGTAATTCCGATGGTGTCCACAAGATGGCAGCAGTCTATGTGCAAAGACGGATAACTTGAAGTATAAGCGAACTACATTACATTTAGTTTGATGTCACCCAGGTACATTTTTTGGCAAATCGTGAAGGTGACATTCGCATTCATATACATTTTTTCAAAAAGAAAATTGTCAAATCTGTATACTTGGACTTTGATTTAGCTTTTCCAGTATTAGTAGACATACTATAAGTTCAACATTTGCAAAACAACACGTTTTCATAACTTCATAACTCTGAATATTCTTATAATTTTAGTCCAAAAGGAAAAGGCATGCTGTCACAAAAGGTTAGCATCCACATTTTACGACAGATACAGGGTTTTCGGATACTCCCGTTAAGCCCAGCTCATTGGTTATCTAGCTGGCTTTGTTTGACCCCGATTGGTGCTTATTTGACAAAGTTAGAGTCGTTCAAGTGATGACCGTCCGCGTCATCGGCGTGCCATGAAGGCTTCGTTCTCTGACCAAATATGGTGTCCTATAGGATATATTACACCTCTAATGATATAGTGAAGTCTGATTACGTTCTAGGATCTCTGATATGGTGTCCTATAGGATATACTACACCCCTAATGATATAGTGAAGTCTGGTTACCTACTAGGATCTCTGATATGGTGTCCTATAGGATATACTACACTCCTAATGATATAGTGAAGTCTGGTTACCTTCTAGGATCTCTGATATGGTGTCCTATAGGATATACTACTCTCCTAATGATATAGTGAAGTCTGGTTACGTTCTAGGATCTCTGAGGAATAAATATGAATGTGATTTGATTGGTTGAAACAACGTTTAATGTGAGATTTTCACAGATTCCTTTCTTTGCAAAATGAACGAGTGGAAATACGAAATCGACCGTGCATGTTATATGGACCTTTTTAGGATATGAAAAAGGATTTTATCTAACAAAACGACACTTCATGTTATCTCTGGGACCCTTTGGATGATAAATCAGTGCAAGATTTCAGAATGTAAGTACACATTTCACCTTCAGCGGTGAATTCATCAAACCTATCGCGGTGAAAAAAGTGTTTGTTGTTAGGAGCTCTCCTCAAACAATAGCATGGCATTTTTTTCCAGAATAATAGCTACTGTCAATTATATTAACAAGAATTGAAGCTTTCAGCCGATATAAGATACTTACCAACATTTGGTGTTTCTCTAAAATCATGACACAAGGCGCTGCATGATTTACAACTGTCCCGTTGACGGGACGCCTATCCCATAGTGGACAATCTTGTTTTACTCCTCTTGACAGTTTAAAACTTTCCGAGAACTATACATTATTTACTGTTTTAAACCTAGGTTTACTATACAGGATTTTAACCCATTTTATAAGAGATTCTCCAAAATTGAAAATGTTCCAGGCATTTCAATAAAAACTATAAACTTCATAAAAATACTTTTCAAAGTCAGCTATTCATATCAGGCCTGGTTTCACATACTTTTGAAAGTCAGCTATTCATATCAGGCCTGGTTTCACATACTTTTGAAAGTCAGCTATTCATATCAGGCCTGGTTTCACATACTTTTCATAGTGTTCTATTGTTTCTAGTTCTAGGCCTTATATTATCTCCAATGTATTATCTCTGATTATATTATCTCTGAATCGATGGAATGATATCCGACAGTAGCTTTTTAATTCGTAAATGTGTTAATTTTGTAAATGAGAACTTGCCTACCTGGATTAAAAAAGGTGAAATTAAAGTAAAAAAATAAATCAAATTCCATGCGCTATATATTTTGCTAGAATTTGTGTATCACAACACTCAAGTGTAACGGACCTCCCATTTTTTTTTTTTTTCACTGGATCTTATATCTCCCACTTGTATCCTGTTTCTGGAATAATGAAATCAGACCTTCTTGTTGAGTGTCTGATAATCTACCGTTTATATAGGAGTGGTTATAACATGTCAATAACGGTTTAGTATACCTCCACCGGTATGTCATCCAGCCCTGGAGGTTTCCTGGACTGAAAGGCTTTAAAGGCATCAGGAAGTTCCTCCTCTGTAATTTGGCTTCACCTGAGACTTTCTGTACAGATGTTAATATTACAATATGTGTAATGAATTCCCTCCTCTTCTTCCGAAGAGGAGAGGCGAAACGGATCAGAGGACCAATACGCGGCGTGGTAATTGTCCATGGTACTTTTTAATGCGTAAAGGTACACATGAACAAACTAACAAAAAAACAAGAAATGTGAAAACTCAAAACAGTCCTATCTGGTGCACACACAGAGACAGGAACAATCACCCACAAACACACAGTGAAACCCAGGCCACCTAAGTATGATTCTCAATCAGAGACAACTAATGACACCTGCCTCTGATTGAGAACCATACTAGGCCGAAACATAGAAATAACCAAAACATAGAAAAACAAACATAGACTGCCCACCCAACTCACGCCCTGACCATACTAACTAAACACAAAACACAGAAAATAAAGGTCAGAACGTGACAGCATGACATGGCTTCACATGAGACTTTCTGTACAGATGTTAATATTACAATATGAATAGAAAATACAAAATACATACAATTGTCTTCAGTTAGAGGAGATGGAGGAGACTGAAACCAAAACCTAAAAGTACTTAAAGTACTTTACTTCCCTCTGTGGTTCTGTAGCTCAGTTGGTAGAGCATGGCGCTTGTAACGCCAGGGTAGTGGGTTCGATTCCCGGGACCACCCATACGTAGAATGTATGCACACATGACTGACTGTAAGTCGCTTTGGATAAAAGCGTCTGCGAAATGGCATTTATTATTATTATTATTATTATTATATTATTTCTAAATATCATTTGGTGAATCATGGGTGACTATCATTCGTAACAAGTTTCGGGAAGTTGTTTTTGGTAGCATTCAACTATGTTGAAGATGAAAAAATGATTGGGTCCATTTCATCCCCATATTCCATCCAGGAGGCTTTATTTTTTTTTTTATAATATATTACAATGGATCTTTCTTGAATAAGTTCCTCCATTTCTTTTAATTTTTCCTCTGATTTACTCTGAGTCTCGATGGGAACAGTTGTTTATTGCCTTCTTATCTGATCTGTTAGACCTTCTATTTCCTTTGTTAGTATGGACTCCTGTGACCTACATTCATTTTTGTTTTAGAGACGAGTACTGAACTGTATGGCCTCTAAAGGCACGTTTTAAAAGTGTCCCATACAATAAGCGGATCTGCTGTACGTATGTTATGTAGGAAAAATTCTGTTATAAATAAATTCCAAGTTAAAAACAAGTTATCATCCAATAGGCTTTGATTAAATTTCCAATAGCCTCGCCCACGTGGAGTATGCCAAAATGACAATTATCTGATGGTCCGACCACATTCTATCCCCTATCAACACTTTTTAAACTTTTGGTGCCAACGAGAATGGCATAAGAAAGTAGTCAAGACGCCAAGGCGACTAACTCCTCCATGTATATCTCACTAGGTCAGGGTATTCAACTTCCTCCATGTATATCTCACTAGGTCAGGATATTAAACCTCCTCCATGTACATCTCACTAGGTCAGGATATTAAACCTCCTCCATATATATCTCACTAGGTCAGGATATTAAACCTCCTCCATGTATATCTCACAAGGTCAGGATATTAAACCTCCATGTATATCTCACTATCAGGATATATCTCCATGTATATCTCACTAGGTCAGGATATTAAACCTCCTCCATGTATATCTCACTAGGTCAGGATATTAAACCTCCATGTATATCTCCATGTATATCTCTCACTAGGTCAGGATATTAAACCTCCTCCATGTATATCTCACTAGGTCAGGATATTAAACCTCCTCCATGTATATCTCATGTCAGGATATTAAACCTCCCATGTATATCTCACTAGGTCAGGATATTAAACCTCCTCCATGTATATCTCACTAGGTCAGGATATTAAACCTCCTCCATGTATATCTCACTAGGTCAGGATATTAAACCTCCTCCATGTATATCTCACTAGGTCAGGATATTAAACCTCCTCCATGTATATCTCACTAGGTCAGGATATTAAACCTCCCATGTATATCTCACTAGGTCAGGATATTAAACCTCCATGTATATCTCACTAGGTCAGGATATTAAACCTCCTCCATGTATATCTCACTAGGTCAGGATATTAAACCTCCATGTATATCTCACTAGGTCAGGATATTAAACCTCCATGTATATCTCACTAGGTCAGGATATTAAACTCCATGTATATCTCAGGTCAGGATATTAAACCTCCCTCCATGTATATCTCACTAGGTCAGGATATTAAACCTCCATGTATATCTCACTAGGTCAGGATATTAAACCTCCTCCATGTATATCTCACTAGGTCAGGATATTAAACCTCCTCCATGTATATCTCACTAGGTCAGGATATTAAACCTCCATGTATATCTCACTAGGTCAGGATATTAAACCTCCTCCATGTATATCTCACTAGGTCAGGATATTAAATCCTCCTCCATGTATATCTCACTAGGTCAGGATATTAAACCTCCTCCATGTATATCTCACTAGGTCAGGATATTAAACCTCCTCCCATGTATATCTCACTAGGTCAGGATATTAAACCTCCATGTATATCTCTCAGGATATTAAACCTCCATGTATATCTCACTAGGTCAGGATATTAAACCTCCTCCATGTATATCTCACTAGGTCAGGATATTAAACCTCCATGTATATCTCACTAGGTCAGGATATTAAACCTCCTCCATGTATATCTCACTAGGTCAGGATATTAAACCTCCATGTATATCTCACTAGGTCAGGATATTAAACCTCCTCCATGTATATCTCACTAGGTCAGGATATTAAACCTCCTCCATGTATATCTCACTAGGTCAGGATATTAAACCTCCTCCATGTATATCTCACTAGGTCAGGATATTAAACCTCCTCCATGTATATCTCACTAGGTCAGGATATTAAACCTCCTCCATGTATATCTCACTAGGTCAGGATATTAAACCTCCATGTATATCTCACTAGGTCAGGATATTAAACCTCCTCCATGTATATCTCACTAGGTCAGGATATTAAACCTCCATGTATATCTCACTAGGTCAGGATATTAAACCTCCTCCATGTATATCTCACTAGGTCAGGATATTAAACCTCCCATGTATATCTCACTAGGTCAGGATATTAAACCTCCTCCATGTATATCTCACTAGGTCAGGATATTAAACCTCCATGTATATCTCACTAGGTCAGGATATTAAACCTCCATGTATATCTCACTAGGTCAGGATATTAAACCTCCATGTATATCTCACTAGGTCCTCCATGTATATCTCACTAGGTCAGGATATTAAACCTCCTCCATGTATATCTCACTAGGTCAGGATATTAAACCTCCATGTATATCTCACTAGGTCAGGATATTAAACCTCCTCCATGTATATCTCACTAGGTCAGGATATTAAACCTCCATGTATATCTCACTAGGTCAGGATATTAAACCTCCATGGTATATCTCACTAGGTCAGGATATTAAACCTCCATGTATATCTCACTAGGTCAGGATATTAAACCTCCTCCATGTATATCTCACTAGGTCAGGATATTAAACCTCCTAGGATATTAAACCTCCATGTATATCTCACTAGGTCAGGATATTAAACCTCCATGTATATCTCACTAGGTCAGGATATTAAACCTCCTCCATGTATATCTCACTAGGTCAGGGTATTAAACCTCCATGTATATCTCACTAGGTCAGGATATTAAACCTCCATGTATATCTCACTAGGTCGGGATATTAAACCTCCATGTATATCTCACTAGGTCAGGATATTAAACCTCCATGTATATCTCACTAGGTCAGGATATTAAACCTCCTCCATGTATATCTCACTAGGTCAGGATATTAAACCTCCATGTATATCTCACTAGGTCGGGATATTAAACCTCCATGTATATCTCACTAGGTCAGGATATTAAACCTCCTCCATGTATATCTCACTAGGTCAGGGTATTAAACCTCCATGTATATCTCACTAGGTCAGGATTTTAAACCTCCTCCATGTATATCTCACTAGGTCAGGATATTAAACCACTCAGGATATTAAACCTCCATGTATATCTCACTAGGTCAGGATATTAAACCTCCATGTATATCTCACTAGGTCAGGATATTAAACCTCCTCCATGTATATCTCACTAGGTCAGGATATTCAACCTCCTCCATGTATATCTCACTAGGTCAGGATATTAAACCTCCATGTATATCTCACTAGGTCAGGATATTAAACCTCCATGTATATCTCACTAGGTCCATTATATCCATGATATTTGTAGTGTGATTTCCTTTACGGTCGGTGAGGTTGAGGTGTTTAAAAACGTATTTTAATTTCCCACCATAATAATAGAGTCTTGTATTGCTTGCAGGGTTGATAATGTGTTATATATATATTATCTAGAAAGCGTGGATCATCATTATTTGGACCGTATAGACTTAATGAGAAAATCTGTTTATGGTCCAACAACATATTTAAAATGATCCACCTGAGCTGTTTAGACAATTTGCACATTCGGGATCAAAATCACTGCTAATGAATGTCATCGTTCTGTTATTGTGTTAATTGTTTGTTTTAGTTGGTCAGGACGTGAGTTGGGGGGGGGCATTCTATGTTCTGTGTTTCTAGGTTGTTTTTCTGTGTTCAGGCCTAGTATGGTTCTCAATCAGAGGCAGGTGTCGTTAGTTGTCTCTGATTGAGAATCATACTTAGGTAGCCTGGGGTTTCGCTGTTGGTTTGTGGGTGATTGTTTCCGTGTCTGTGTTTTACACCACACGGTACTGTTTTCGGTTTTTGGTTATTCACGTTACGTTTATTGTTTTGTATGGAGTGTTCAGTTTATGTGTTTAATAAACAACCGTGGACACTTACCGCGCCGCAGATTGGTCCTCCGATCCTTCTCACCTCTCCTCTTCAGACGAAAGAGGAGGAAAACCCACAAATACACATCACCCCTTTTGAGTTTCTTTGGAAGAAGAAGTATGTTTCAACCCTCCTTTTTCCACACAACTTCATCTAAACGTGTCGAATGACTTTCCTGTAGACAATAGATATTATAGTATATTCTCTTCTCTTTGAGCCAGGTCAATGTTGTTATTATTTTTATTATTTTCTGCTAAGCCATTACAATTATAAATGGTTATACTTATTTCACCCTTTACCATATTGAGATACAAGTCTCAAATCTATTTATCATAATATATATTTGTAAATTTACCATTAAAAAGTGATCATATAGTTGTACCATGATTTTTGCATTGCTACTAATTATCCCTCCAATTGTTCTCCACTATTCCACCCACTAAAGCCCCTCTCCATCCCAAGTTGGGTTGTCGTCTCAGTGATCTCCAGACCACCACCGCCCTGCCAGATCCGTAGGCCCCCCGAGAGACCAGCACCCATCCTGGTGTCACAGAACGGAAGCATATCGAACATAATAACGCTGGGAACATATGAATGGCCTGTTTTGCAATTCACAACAATGTAATTGGCAAACAAAGATAGTTAGTTTCACTATTCATTATTGAAAACATCAGTTTCATTTACTCTGCAATGTTTACACAGTGGCGCAGTGCCTCTCTTTATTTGGGGAGAACCCTGTTATAGTGACTATATCTTGGTTTTGGACCGCTCTTATATTTAAAATAATATAATAATAATAATAATTAATTAATAAATATCAGGGTATTTCCTGGGACTCTCTGGATAAATATAAATTATGCCCAGTGTTGGAACTTGGTAGATTTGTCAGGACAATATTATTCCCTAATCTGTGTGTTCCCCGAACTCTGACCTTTTGGTTGGAGGCCCCAGGGCACGTGCCCTGCTTGCCCGTTTGGTCATCTGGCCCAGGGGCTAATACAGTCGCACAGCTCACAGGAGAGGCTGGTTATAAATTGGACATTTTTTTTAACCTTTATTTTACTAGGCAAGTCAGTTAAGAACAAATTCTTATTTTCAATGATGGCTGAGGAACAGCGGGTTAACTGCCTGTTCAAGGGCAGAAGGACAGATTTTGTACCTTGTCAGCTCAGGGATTTGAACTTGCAACTTTTCGGTTACTAGTCCAACGCTCTAACCACTAGGCTACCCTGCCTAGTGGTTAACATATGAATGATAATGTGTCACAATGACAGTCCTGAAGTTGACAGTAGATGAAGAAGGCTACCTGCCACCTCTACACTCAAACCACTAGGCTACCCTGCCACCTCTACACTCTAACCACTAGGCTACCCTGCCATCCTCTACACTCTAACCACTAGGCTACCCTGCCACCTCTACACTCTAACCACTAGGCTACCCTGCCACCTCTACACTCTAACCACTAGGCTACCCTGCCGCCCCTCCACTCTAACCACTAGGCTACCCTGCCACCTCTACACTCTAACCACTAGGCTACCCTGCCACCTCTACACTCTAACCACTAGGCTACCCTGCCACCTCTACACTCTAACCACTAGACTACCCTGCCACCTCTACACTCTAACCACTAGGCTACCCTGCCACCTCTACACTCTAACCACTAGGCTACCCTGCCGCCTCTACACTCTAACCACTAGGCTACCCTGCCACCTCTACACTCTAACCACTAGGCTACCCTGCCACCTCTACACTCTAACCACTAGACTACCCTGCCACCTCTACACTCTAACCACTAGGCTACCCTGCCACCTCTACACTCTAACCACTAGGCTACCCTGCCGCCTCTACACTCTAACCACTAGGCTACCCTGCCATCCTCTACACTCTAACCACTAGGCTACCCTGCCACCTCTACACTCTAACCACTAGGCTACCCTGCCACCTCTACACTCTAACCACTAGGCTACCCTGCCGCCCCTCCACTCTAACCACTAGGCTACCCTGCCACCTCTACACTCTAACCACTAGGCTACCCTGCCACCTCTACACTCTAACCACTAGGCTACCCTGCCACCTCTACACTCTAACCACTAGACTACCCTGCCACCTCTACACTCTAACCACTAGGCTACCCTGCCACCTCTACACTCTAACCACTAGGCTACCCTGCCGCCTCTACACTCTAACCACTAGGCTACCCTGCCACCTCTACACTCTAACCACTAGGCTACCCTGCCACCTCTACACTCTAACCACTAGGCTACCCTGCCACCTCTACACTCTAACCACTAGGCTACCCTGCCGCCTCTACACTCTAACCACTAGGCTACCCTGTCACCTCTACACTCTAACCACTAGGCTACCCTGCCACCTCTACACTCTAACCACTAGGCTACCCTACCACCTCTACACTCTAACCACTAGGCTACCCTGCCACCTCTACACTCTAACCACTAGGCTACCCTGCCACCTCTACACTCTAACCACTAGGCTACCCTGCCACCTCTACACTCTAACCACTAGGCTACCCTGCCACCTCTACACTCTAACCACTAGGCTACCCTGCCACCTCTACACTCTAACCACTAGGCTACCCTGCCACCTCTACACTCTAACCACTAGACTACCCTGCCACCTCTACACTCTAACCACTAGGCTACCCTGCCACCTCTACACTCTAACCACTAGGCTACCCTGCCGCCTCTACACTCTAACCACTAGGCTACCCTGCCACCTCTACACTCTAACCACTAGGCTACCCTGCCACCTCTACACTCTAACCACTAGGCTACCCTGCCACCTCTACACTCTAACCACTAGGCTACCCTGCCGCCTCTACACTCTAACCACTAGGCTACCCTGTCACCTCTACACTCTAACCACTAGGCTACCCTGCCACCTCTACACTCTAACCACTAGGCTACCCTGCCACCTCTACACTCTAACCACTAGGCTACCCTGCCACCTCTACACTCTAACCACTAGGCTACCCTGCCACCTCTACACTCTAACCACTAGGCTACCCTGCCACCTCTACACTCTAACCACTAGGCTACCCTGCCTCCTCTACACTCTAACCACTAGGCTACCCTGCCTCCTCTACACTCTAACCACTAGGCTACCCTGCCACCTCTACACTCTAACCACTAGGCTACCCTGCCACCTCTACACTCTAACCACTAGGCTACCATACCACCTCTACACTCTAACCACTAGGCTACCCTGCCACCTCTACACTCTAACCACTAGGCTACCCTGCCGCCTCTACACTCTAACCACTAGGCTACCCTGCCACCTCTACACTCTAACCACTAGGCTACCCTGCCGCCCCTACACTCTAACCACTAGGCTACCCTGCCTAGTGGTTAACATATGAATGATAATATGTCACAATGACAGTCCTGAAGTTGACAGTAGATGAAGGTGATTCATAACAACAAATAGAAGTTAATTTGAACATATTTTCATATTTTTTTCACATCAGCCAAGGTTTTAAAGGGGTAACCAGCAGTTGAAACGAATAACAAAGCCAAAAATATCCCTGCCACTGTTTTGGTAAAAAGCTGAGGGATGGACCTGCGGAAATGTAACAGCTCTCAAATTAGTAGACAGAGCATTGAAGTCTGTAACGTAACAAAATGTGGAACCGGTCAAGGCGTCTGAGTACTTTCCGATCTGCACCGTACAGAACATAAATGTATACATCCAAAAATGGATAAAGGAGCTACAGCCCATAAAGGATGACTCAGGTTGAAATGTTGATATTTTGTTGGTTGACTTGGAAGAGATAAGAGAGAGAGACAGAGACAGAAAGAGAGGTAAAGAGAGAGAGACAGAAAGAGAGGTAAAGAGAGAGAGACAGAGAGAGAGAGAGAGAGACAGAGACAGAGAGACAGAGAGAGAGAGAGAGAGAGAAAGAGAGAGAGAGAGAGAGAGAGAGAGAGAGAGAGAGAGAGAGAGAGAGAGAGAGAGAGAGAGAGACAGAGACAGAGAGAGAGAGAGAGAGAGAGAGAGAGAGAGAGAGAGAGAGAGAGAGAGAGAGAGAGAGAGAGAGACAGAGAGAGCCAGAGAGAGAGAGACAGAGAGAGAGAGAGAAAGAGAGAGCCAGAGAGAGAGATAAACTCCCTGAATAAACAGATGAATCTGCCTGGAAGCACAGAGAATTGAAATGAAGAGAAGTCTCATACACACACAGACACACAGACAGACAGACACACACAGACACACACAGACAGACAGACACACACAAACAGACAGACAACCCTCACAAGGAAAATGTAATTAAGGTGTTGTGGGAAATGCTTTTAGCCACATCCTCACTGCTGTAAATGACATATTGAATTAGAAGCATTACACATTTTACTTTTCATACTTCAGATAACAATATACTTTTTTGTGTGTGTTTATTGTTTATTGTATATTGTTTATTGTGCTTTTTGCTGGCTTTGATATTGAAATATATTCGAGCCATGAAAAGATAATTAACATTAATTCTGTACATTTTTTTTTCTCACTTTAGTTATTACGTTAATTTGATTAAGTCAGGTGGTTCTCTATTGGCCCTTGTCAAAAGTATTGCATTGTATAGGGAAAGCCATTTGGGACTGAGTCCTGAGTCTAGCTCAATGCATGGTTTAATTAAAAAAACTCCAGCAGTGTTAAAGGGCCCAGTGTAGTCAAAAACTTCAGTATCCTAGGGGTTTTATATATATTTACACACTATGATGTTGGAATAATACTGTGAAATTGTGAAAATTATAATAATTCCCTTTTAGTGAAAACCCCCCTGAAATTTCAGCCTGTTTCGGTGGGATGGAGTTTTGGCCTTCCGTGGCGACATCACCAGGCGGTAAACTAGTTAATAGATCAATAAGAAAGAGAGTTCCAAACCTCTCTGCCAATAACAGCTAATTTTCAGTTTCACCTCCCCCTCGAGACCACACCCAGAGAGTCCTAGCCAAATTATTGCTTTAGAAATTGCCCTTTGCTGAGAAGCCATTTTTGATTCGATTTTACCATTTTAATTGAAACAGTAAAGGTACTTCATTGTGGCCCAGAAATGACTGGATATTGAGATCCAAACGACCGCCACACTTTTAATGAGTGGATAAATCTATTTCAGGAAAAATACACCCAACAAGCTTCTGAAGAAGTTCAGTGATTCAGTGTTCAACAAAGTCCTAACAGAGAGAATAGAAGAAAACACACATGGTGTATCAGGGTTTGAAACTAAAGCAGACCAATAAATGCTGTGTCTCTCTGTATCAGTCCCAAGTTATCTGGGTGACAACACCAGTCCTCTGTAACAGAGCATGACATGACTCTGGAGTCTGGTCTGGAGCCTGGTCTGGAGCCTGGTCTGGTCTGGAGTCTGGTCTGGAGCCTGGCCTGGTCTGGAGTCTGGTCTGGAGCCTGGTCTGGTCTGGAGTCTGGTCTGGAGCCTGGTCTGGTCTGGAGTCTGGTCTGGAGCCTGGCCTGGAGCCTGGTCTGGAGCCTGGCCTTGTCTGTAGCCTGGTCTGGAGCCTGGCCTGGAGCCTGGTTTGGAGCCTGACCTTGTCTGGAGCCTGGTCTGGAGCCTGGTCTGGAGCCTGGTCTGGAGCCTGGTCTGGAGCCTGGCCTTGTCTGGTCTGGAGCCTGGTCTGGAGCCTGGTCTGGAGCCTGGTCTGGTCTGGAGCCTGGTCTGGAGCCTGGTCTGGAGTCTGGTCTGGAGCCTGGGCTGGAGCCTGGTCTGGAGCCTGGTCTGGTCTGGAGCCTGGTCTGGTGGTCTGGAGCCTGGTCTGGAGCCTGGCCTGGTCTGGAGCCTGGTCTGGAGCCTGGTCTGGAGCCTGGTCTGGTCTGGAGTCTGGTCTGGAGCCTGGCCTGGTCTGGAGCCTGGTCTGGTCTGGAGTCTGGTCTGGAGCCTGGCCTCTGGAGCCTGGTCTGGAGCCTGGCCTCTTGTCTGGAGCCTGGTCTGGTCTGGAGTCTGGTCTGGAGCCTGGCCTGGTCTGGAGCCTGGTCTGGCCTGGCCTGGTCTGGAGCCTGGCCTGGTCTGGAGCCTGGTCTGGAGCCTGGTGGTCTGGTCCTGGCCTTGTCTGGAGCCTGGCCTGGTCTGGTCCTGGCCTGGTCTGGAGCCTGGTCTGGAGCCTGGCCTGGTCTGGAGCCTGGTCTGGAGCCTGGCCTGGTCTGGAGCCTGGCCTGGTCTGGAGCCTGGTCTGGAGCCTGGCCTGGTCTGGAGCCTGGCCTGGTCTGGAGCCTGGTCTGGAGCCTGGCCTGGTCTGGAGCCTGGTCTGGAGCCTGGCCTGGTCTGGAGCCTGGCCTGGTCTGGAGCCTGGTCTGGAGCCTGGCCTGGTCTGGAGCCTGGTCTGGAGCCTGGCCTGGTCTGGAGCCTGGCCTGGTCTGGAGCCTGGTCTGCAAAAGGTGTTTCGACAAAACAAAATGGCTTAGAATGATGAATGATGAATGATAAGGAATAAAATACTTTATATGCTGGATAACACACACACACACAGGATTGGATAATGAAAAAAGTCTAAACACAATCCTTCAAACGATGAAACCGATTCCACATACACAGAAACAATCCTGAATAGAATTCTGCATACAAAAACATTTTAAAGATTAATAATTTAGTAGCTATAGGTTAGTAGCTATATATTTTTAACTATATAGGTTTTGTAGTAGCTATAGGTTAGTAGCTATAGGTTAGTAGCTATAGGTTAGTAGCTATAGGTTAGTAGCTATATGTTTTGTAGCTATAGGTTTTGTAGCTATAGGTTAGTAGCCAGATCACCTTTATTTAACCAGGTAGACCAGATCACCTTTATTTAACCAGGTAGGCTAGTTGCGAACAAGTTCTAACTACGACCTGGCCAAGATAAAGCAAAGCAGTTCGACACAAACAACAACACAGAGTTGGAATAAACAAGCATACAGTAAATAAATAACAGTAAATAACACAATAGAAAAAACAAAATCTATATTCAGTGTGTGCAAATGGCGTGAGGAGGTAAGGCAATAAATAGGCCATAGTAGCGAAGTAATTAAAATGTATCAGGTTAACCCTGAAGTGACAGATGAGCAGATGATGATGTGTAAGTAGAAATACTGGTGTGCAAAATAGCAGAAAAGTAAACAAAAACAATATGGGGATGAGTTAGGTAGATTGGGTGGGCTATTTACAGATGGGCTATGTACAGCTGCAGCGATTGGTTAGCTGCTCAGATAGTTGATGTTTAAAGTTAGTGAGGGAAATATAAGACTCCAGCTTCAGTGATTTTTTTCAATTCGTTCCAGTCACTGGCAGCAGAGAACTGGAAAGAAAGGCGGGCAAAGGAGGTTTTGGCTTTGGGGACGACCAGTGAGATATACCTGCTGGAGCAGTGCTACGGTTGGGTGCTGTTATCGTGACCAGTGAGCTGAGATAAGGCGGAGCTTTACCTAGCATAGACTTATAGATGACCTGGAGCCAGTGGGTCTGATGACGAATTTGTATTGAGGGCCAGCCGACTAGAGTGTACAGGTCGTAGTGGTGGGTGGTATATGGGGCTTTGGTGACAAAACGGATGGCACTGTGATAGACTGCATCCCTTTTGCTTAGTAGAGTATTGGAAGCTATTTTGAAAAAGACATCGCCGAAGTCAAGGATCGGTAGGATATTCAGTTTTTCGAGGGGATTTGAAGATAAAAGTAGCTATATTTGTAGCTATACATTTTGTAGCTATACTTTTTGTAGCCATAGGTTTAGTACCTATGGGTTTTGTAGCTATGGGTTTAGTAGCTATAGGTTTTGTAGCTATAGGTTAGTAGCTATAGGTTTAGTAGTTCTAGGTTTTGTAGTGGTTGGTTTAGTTGCTACTGAAAAATACTTTTTGTGTAGCCGTTGGAAAAAAAGAAAAATACCAGACACTGGATTTTATTATTCAATGTAACTGTCCTACCAATGGTGTTTGGAGGTGGACCACACAACAAGGTGTTGAAACATTAATCTAACCTGAACTATAACTCTTGGCCTGTCAGTTAAAAAACGTGTTTTTAAAGTGTAAAGGAATCAATTTAAATACTATACGGAGCCTAGAGAGAGAAAAGGCCATGCCATGTGGGACTAACACAACATCCCCAATCACATTATATTACACACCTAGGATGCATCCCAATTGGGGTACTCTACTCCCTATATAGTGCACTACTTTTGTCCGGAGCACTATGCACACTAGTAAACTACAAGGGTGCCATTTAGGGATACAAACACCAACTTTCTCTGTTTTCTTTTGATGGAGTCAGGTGACAAGGTGGTATTTTCATAACAGATTGGATTTGATTAGGATCTGCTGATGCTGCTCTGCCCCCTTGCCTCTGAAAGGGTCCGTAGCTCTGAGCTCTGCAACCCTGAATGCATTAGAGCTGTCAGCAGAGTGGAGCTATAAGTCATGGGAGCGGACACCTGGCTTGAGACCCAAATGGCACCCTATTCCTATGCAGTGCACTACGTTTGAACCAGAGCTCTATGGGGATCCCTATGGCCAAAAGCATTTCACAACATAGGGAATAAGGTGTTATATTGGACACAGCCCAAGGAGTGGACACCAGAAGGGGGCACGGGAGGTGCCCTTGGGCTACTGTGATCTTAGCCTCGCCCCTGTCAGATGGGTTGCACAGTCAACATGGCCGCCGGACATTCCATCAGGCTTCCGCTAAAAGAGGAATTTGCCACAGAATGAAAAAACGTCCATCAAAGGAAAGACATAAAAAACAACAATACGAGGGGACAGAGAGAGAGAAGGGGACGGAGAGAGAGAAGGGGACGGAGAGAGAGAAGGGGACGGAGAGAGAGAAGGGGAAAGAGAGAGAGAAGGGGAAAGAGAGAGAGAAGGGGACAGAGAGAGAGAAGGGGACGGAGAGAGAGAAGGGGAAAGAGAGAGAGAAGGGGAAAGAGAGAGAGAAGGGGAAAGAGAGAGAGAAGGGGAAAGAGAGAGAGAGGGGAAGAGAGAGAGAAGGGGAAAGAGAGAGAGAAGGGGACAGAGAGAGAGAAGGGAAAGAGAGAGAGAAGAGAGGGACAGAGAGAGAGAAGGGGACAGAGAGAGAAGGGGAAAGAGGAGAAGGGAAAGAGAGAGAGAAGGGGAAAGAGAGAGAGAAGGGAGAGAGAGAGAGAGAGAGAAGGGGAAGAGAGAGAGAAGGGGAAAGAGAGAGAGAAGGGGAAGAGAGAGAGAAGGGGAAGAGAGAGAGAAGGGGAAAGAGAGAGAGAAGGGGACAGAGAGAGAGAAGGGAGAGAGAGAAGGGGACAGAGAGAGAGAGAAGGGGAAAGAGAGAGAGAAGGGGAAAGAGAGAGAGAAGGGGACAGAGAGAGAGAAGGGGAAAGAGAGAGAGAAGGGGAGAGAGAGAGAGAAGGGGAAAGAGAGAGAAGGGGAAGAGAGAGAGAAGGGGAAAGAGAGAGAGAAGGGGAGAGAGAGAGAGAAGGGGAAAGAGAGAGAGAAGGGGAAGAGAGAGAAGGGGACAGAGAGAGAGAAGGGGAAAGAGAGAGAGAAGGGAGAGAAGGGACAGAAGAGAGAGAGAGAAGGAAGGGGACAGAGAGAGAGAAGGGGAAAGAGAGAGAAGGGGAAAGAGAGAGAGAAGGGGACAGAGAGAGAGAAGGGGAAAGAGAGAGAGAAGGGGAAAGAGAGAGAGAAGGGGAAAGAGAGAGAGAAGGGAAAGAGAGAGAGAAGGGGACAGAGGGGAGAGAGAAGGGGAAAGAGAGAGAGAAGGGGACAGAGAGAGAGAAGGGGAAAGAGGAGAGAAGAAAGAGAAAGAGAGAAGGGGAAAGAGAGAGAGAAGGGGACAGAGAGAGAGGGGGAAAGAGAGAGAGAAGGGGAAAGAGAGAGAGAAGGGGAAAGAGAGAGAGAAGGGGAAAGAGAGAGAGAAGGGAAAAGAGAGAGAGAAGGGGAAAGAGAGAGAGAAGGGGAAAGAGAGAGAGAAGGGGACAGAAAGAGAGAGAAGGGGAAAGAGAGAGAGAAGGGGAGGGGAAGGGGAGAGAGAGAAGGGGAAAGAGAGAGAGAAGGGGAAAGAGAGAGAGAAGGGGAAAGAGAGAGAGAAGGGGAAAGAGAGAGAGAAGGGGAAAGAGAGAGAGAAGGGGACAGAGAGAGAGAAGGGGAAGAGAGAGAGAAGGGGAGAGAGAGAGAGAAGGGGACAGAGAGAGAGAAGGGGAAAGAGAGAGAGAAGGGGAAAGAGAGAGAGAAGGGGAAAGAGAGAGAGAAGGGGAAGAGAGAGAGAGAAGGGGAAAGAGAGAGAGAAGGGGAAAGAGAGAGAGAAGGGGAAAGAGAGAGAGAAGGGGAAAGAGAGAGAGAAGGGGAAAGAGAGAGAGAAGGGGAAAGAGAGAGAGAAGGGGAGAGAGAGAGAGAGGAAGGGAAAGAGAGAGAGAAGGGGAGAGAGAGAGAGAGAAGGGGACAGAGAGAGAGAAGGGGAAAGAGAGAGAGAAGGGGAAAGGGGACAGAGAGAGAGAGAAAGGGGAAGAGAGAGAGAAGGGGAAGAGAGAGAAGGGGACAGAGAGAGAGAAGGGGAAAGAGAGAGAGAAGGGGAAAGGGGAGAGAGAGAAGGGGAAAGAGAGAGAGAAGGGGAAAGAGAGAGAGAGAAGGGGAAAGAGAGAGAGAAGGGGAAGAGAGAGAGAGAAGGGGGAAAGAGAGAGAGAAGGGGACAGAGAAGAGAGGGGAGAGAGAAGGGGAAAGAGAGAGAGAAGGGGAAAGAGAGAGAGAAGGGGAAAGAGAGAGAGAAGGGGAAAGAGAGAGAGAAGGGGAAAGAGAGAGAGAGAAAGAGAAGGAGAGAGAGAAGGGGAAAGAGAGAGAGAAGGGGGAAAGAGAGAGAGAGAAGGGGAAAGAGAGAGAGAGAAGGGGAAAGAGAGAGAGGGGAAAGGGGAAGAGAGAGAGAGAAGGGGAAAGAGAGAGAGAAGGGGAAAGAGAGAGAGAAGGGGAAAGAGAGAGAGAAGGGGAAAGAGAGAGAGAAGGGGACAGAGAGAGAGAAGGGGAAAGAGAGAGAAGGGGGACAGAGAGAGAGAAGGGGAAAGAGAGAGAGAAGGGGAAAGAGAGAGAGAGAGAGAAGGGAGAGAGAGAGAGAGAAGGGGAAGAGAGAGAGAAGGGGAAAGAGAGAGAGAAGGGGAAAGAGAGAGAAGGGGAAAGAGAGAGAGAAGGGGAAAGAGAGAGAGAAGGGGACAGAGAGAGAGAGAAGGGAGAAGGGGAAAGAGAGAGAGAAGGGGACAGAGAGAGAGAAGGGGAAAGAGAGAGAGAAGGGGAAAGAGAGAGAGAGGGGAAGGGAGAGAAGGGGACAGAGAGAGAGAAGGGGACAGAGAGAGAGAAGGGGAAAGAGAGAGAGAAGGGGACAGAGAGAGAGAAGGGGAAAGAGAGAGAGAAGGGGACAGAGAGAGAGAGAAGAGAAGGGAAAGAGAGAGAGAAGGGGAAAGAGAGAGAGAAGGGGAAAGAGAGAGAAGGGGAAGAGGGGAAAGAGAGAGAGAAGGGGAAAGAGAGAGAAGGGGGAGAGAGAGAGAAGGGGACAGAGAGAGAAGGGAAGAGAGAGAGAGAAGGGGACAGAGAGAGAGAAGGGGACAGAGAGAGAGAAGGGGAAAGAGAGAGAGAAGGGGAAGAGAGAGAGAAGGGGGACAGAGAGAGAGAAGGGAGAGAGAGAAGGGGAAAGAGAGAAGGGGACAGAGAGAGAGAAGGGGAAAGAGAGAGAGAAGGGGAAAGAGAGAGAGAAGGGGAGAAGAGAAGGGGAAAGAGAGAGAGAAGGAAAGGGGAAGGGGAAAGAGAGAGAGAAGGGGACAGAGAGAGAGAAGGGGAAAGAGAGAGAGAAGGGGACAGAGAGAGAGAAGGGGAAAGAGAGAGAGAAGGACAGAGAGAGAGAAGGGGACAAGAGAGAGAGAAGGGGACAGAGAGAGAGAAGGGGGACAGAGAGAGAGAAGGGGACAGAGAAGGGGAGAGAGAGGGGACAGAGAGAGAGAAGGGGAAAGAGAGAGAGAAGGGAGAAGGGGAGAGAGAGAAGGGGAAAGAGAGAGAGAAGGGGACAGAGAGAGAGAAGGACAGAGAGAGAGAAGGGGAAAGAGAGAGAGAAGGGGAAAGAGAGAGAGAAGGGGACAGAGAGAGAGAAGGGGAAAGAGAGAGAGAAGGGGAAAGAGAGAGAGAAGGGGACAGAGAGAGAGAAGGGGAAGAGAGAGAAAGGGGACAGAGAGAGAGAAGGGGAGAGAGAAGGGGGAAAGAGAGAGAGAAGGGGAAAAGAGAGAGAAGGGGAAAGAGAGAGAGAAGGGGAAAGAGAGAGAGAAGGGGAAAGAGAGAGAGAAGGAAAGGAGAGAAGGAAAGAGACATGAGAGAGAGAAGGGGAAAGAGAGAGAGAAGGGGACAGAGAGAGAGAAGGGGAAAGAGAGAGAAGGGGAGAAGGGGAAAGAGAGAGAGAAGGGGAAAGAGAGAGAGAGAAGGGGACAGAGAGAGAGAAGAGAGAGAGAAAGGGGAAGAGAGAGAGAGGGGAAAGAGAGAGAAGGAAAGGAAGGGGAAGGGGAAAGAGAGAGAGAAGGGGAAAGAGAGAGAGAAGGGGAAAGAGAGAGAAGGGAAGAGGGAGAAGGGGACAGAGAGAGAGAAGGGGAAAGAGAGAGAGAAGGGGAAAGAGAGAGAGAAGGGGAAAGAGAGAGAGAAGGGGAAAGAGAGAGAGAAGGGGAAAGAGAGAGAGAAGGGGAAAGAGAGAGAGAAGGGGAAAGAGAGAGAGAAGGGGACAGAAGGGGAGAGAGAGGGGGGAAAGAGAGAGAGAAGGGGACAGAGAGAGAGAAGGGGAAAGAGAGAGAGAAGGGGAAAGAGAGAAGAGAAGGGGAGAAGAGAAAGAGAGAGAGAGAAGGGGACAGAGAGAGAGAAGGGGAAGAGAGAGAGAAGGGGAAAGAGAGAGAGAAGGGGAAAGAGAGAGAAGGGGAAAGAGAGAGAGAAGGGGACAGAGAGAGAGAAGGGGAAAGAGAGAGAGAAGGAAAGAGAGAGAGAAGGGGACAGAGAGAGAGGGGAAGGGGAAGGGGAGAGAGAGAGAAGGGGAAAGAGAGAGAGAAGGGAAGAGAGAGAGAAGGGGAAAGAGAGAGAGAGAAGGAGAAAGGAGAGAGAGAAGGGGACAGAGAGAGAGAAGGGGAAAGAGAGAGAGAAGGGAAAGAGAGAGAGAAGGGAAAGAGAGAGAGAAGGGGAAAGAGAGAGAGAAGGGGAAAGAGAGAGAGAAGGGGACAGAGAGAGAGAAGGAGAAAGAGAGAGAGAAGGGGAAAGAGAGAGAGAGAGGGGAAAGAGAGAAGGGGAAAGAGAGATATATAGGGATAGATAGAGATAAGGGACATATATAGAGAAGGGAAAGAGAGAGAGAAGGGGAAAGGAGAGAGAGAGAAGGGGAAAGAGAGAAGAAGGGGAAAGAGAGAGAGAAGGGAAAGAGAGAGAGAAGGGGGAGGAGAGAGAGAAGGGGACAGAGAGAGAGAAGGGGAAAAAGAGAGAGAGAAGGGGAAAGAGAGAGAGAAGGGGACAGGAGGAGAAGGGGACAGAGAGAGAGAAGGGAAAGAGAGAGAGAAGGGGAAAGAGAGAGAGAAGGGGACAGAGAGAGAGGGGGAAAGAGAGAGAGAAGGACAGAGAGAGAGAAGGGGAAAAGAGAGAGAGAAGGGGGAAAGAGAGAGAAGGGGAAAGAGAGAGAGAGAAGGGGACAGAGAGAGAGAAGGGAGAGAGAGAGAAGGGGAAAGAGAGAAGGGGAAAGAGAGAGAGAAGGGGAAAGAGAGAGAGAAGGGGACAGAGAGAGAGAAGGGACAGAGAGAGAAGGGGAAAGAGAGAGAGAATATATATAGCCGTAAGTTAAGGGGATATATAGAGAGAGAATATATAAATGAAAGAGAGAGAGAAGGGGACAGAGAGAGAGAAGGGGACAGAGAGAGAGAAGGGGAAAGAGAGATAGAAGGGGAAAGAGAGAGAGAGATATAAAGAGAAGAGAAGAAGGAAAGAGAGAGAGAAGGGGACAGAGAGAGAGAAGGAAGGGGAAAGAGAGAGAGAAGGGGAAAGAGAGAGAGAAGGGAAAGAGAGAGAGAAGGGGACAGAGAGAGAGAAGGACAGAGAGAGAAGGGGAAAGAGGGAAGGGGAAAGAGAGAAGGGGAAAGAGAGAGAGAAGGGGAAAGAGAGAGAGAAGGGGAAAGAGAGAGAGAAGGGGACAGAGAGAGAGAAGGGGAAGAGAGAGAGAAGGGGACAGAGAGAGAGAAGGGGAAAGAGAGAGAGAAGGGGACAGAGAGAGAGAAGGGGAGAGAGAGAGAGAAGGGGAGAGAGAGAGAGAAGGGGAAAGAGAGAGAGAAGAGGGAAAGAGAGAGAGAAGGGGAAAGAGAGAGAGAAGGGAAAGAGAGAGAGAAGGGGGACAGAGAGAGAGAAGGGGAAAGAGAGAGAGAAGGGGAAAGAGAGAGAGAAGGGGACAGAGAGAGAAGGGGACAGAGAGAGAGAAGGGGAAAGAGAGAGAGAAGGGGAGAAGGGGACAGAGAGAGAAGGGGAAAGAGAGAGAGAAGGGGACAGAGAGAGAGAAGGGGACAGAGAGAGAGAAGGGGACAGAGAGAGAGAAGGGGAGGAGAGAGAAGGAAAGAGAGAGAGAAGGGGAAAGAGAGAGAGAAGGGGACAGAGAGAGAGAAGGGGAAAGAGAGAGAGAAGGGGAAAGAGAGAGAGAAGGGAAGAGAGAGAGAAGGGGAAAGAGAGAGAGAAGGGGAAAGAGAGAGAGAGAGGGAAAGAGAGAAGAAAGAAGGGAAGAAAGAGAGAGAGAAGGGGAAAGAGAGAGAGAAGGGAAAGAGAGAGAAGAGAAGGGGAGAAGGGGAGAGAGAGAGAGGGGACAGAGAGAGAGAAGGGGACAGAGAGAGAGAAGGGGAAAGAGAGAGAGAAGGGGAAAGAGAGAGAGAAGGGGAAAGAGAGAGAGAAGGGGACAGAGAGAGAAGGGGAAAGAGAGAGAGAAGAAAGAGAGAGAAGGACAGAGAGAGAGAAGGGGAGAGAGAGAGAAGGGGACAGAGAGAGAGAAGGGGACAGAGAGAGAAGGGAAGAGAGAGAGAAGGGGAAGAGAGAGAGGGGAAAGAGAGAGAGAAGGGGACAGAGAGAGAGAAGGGGACAGAGAGAGAGAAGGGGAAAGAGAGAGAGAAGGGGAAAGAGAGAGAGGAGGGGAAAGAGAGAGAGAAGGGGAAAGAGAGAGAGAAGGGGAAAGAGAGAGAAGGGGAGAGAGAGAGAAGGGGAGAGAGAGAGAAGGGGACAGAGAGAGAGAAGGGGAAAGAGAGAGAGAAAGAGAGAGAGAAGGGAGAGAGAGAGAAGGGGAAAGAGAGAGAGAAGGGGAAAAGAGAGAGAGGGGAAAAGAGAGAGAGAAGGGGAAAGAGAGAGAGAAGGGGAAAGAGAGAGAGAAGGGGGACAGAGAGAGAGAAGGGGACAGAGAGAGAGAAGGGGACAGAGAGAGAGAAGGGGAAGAGAGAGAGAGAAGGGGAAAGAGAGAGAGAAGGGGAAAGAGAGAGAGAAGGGGACAGAGAGAGAGAGAAGGGGAAAGAGAGAGAGAAGGGGAAAGAGAGAGAGAAGGGGACAGAGAGAGAGAAGGGGACAAGAGAGAGAGAAGGGGAAAGAGAGAGAGAAGGGGAAAGAGAGAGAGAAGGGGAAGAGAGAGAGAAGGGGACGGAGAGAGAGAAGGGGAAAGAGAGAGAGAAGGGGAAAGAGAGAGAGAAGGGGAAAGAGAGAGAGAAGGGGAAAGAGAGAGAGAAGGGGACAGAGAGAGAGAAGGGGACAGAGAGAGAGAAGGGGAAAGAGAGAGAGAAGGGGACAGAGAGAGAGAAGGGGAAAGAGAGAGAGAAGGGGAAGAGAGAGAGAAGGGGACAGAGAGAGAGAAGGGAGAAAGGGACAGAGAGAGAAGGGGAAAGAGAGAGAGAAGGGGAAAGAGAGAGAGAAGGGGAAAGAGAGAGAGAAGGGGACAGAGAGAGAAAGGGGAAAGAGAGAGAGAAGGGAAAGAGAGAGAGAAGGGGAAAGAGAGAGAGAAGGGGAAAGAGAGAGAGAAGGGGACAGAGAGAGAGAAGGGAAAGAGAGAGAGAAGGGGACAGAGAGAGAGAAGGGGAAAGAGAGAGAGAAGGGGACAGAGAGAGAGAGGGGAAAGAGAGAGAGAAGGGGACAGAGAGAGAAGGGGAAAGAGAGAGAAAGGGGACAGAGAGAAGGGGACAGAGAGAGAGAAGGGGAAAGAGAGAGAGAAGGGGACAGAGAGAGAGAAGGGGAAAGAGAGAGAGAAGGGGACAGAGAGAGAGAAGAGAGAGAGAAGGGGACAGAGAGAGAAGGGGACAGAGAGAGAGAGGAAAGGAAAGAGAAAGAGAGAGAGAAGGGGACAGAGAGAGAGAAGGGGACAGAGAGAGAGAAGGGGAAAGAGAGAGAGAAGGGGACAGAGAGAGAGAAGGGGAAAGAGAGAGAGAAGGGGAAAGGAGAGAGAGAAGGGGAAAGAGAGAGAGAAGGGGACAGAGAGAGAGAAGGGGACAGAGAGAGAGAAGGGGAAAGAGAGAGAGAAGGGGAAAGAGAGAGAGAAGGGGACAGAGAGAGAGAAGGGGAAGAGAGAGAGAAGGGGACAGAGAGAGAGAAGGGGAAAGAGAGAGAGAAGGGGAAAGAGAGAGAGAAGGGGACAGAGAGAGAGAAGGGGAAAGAGAGAGAGAAGGGGAAAGAGAGAGAGAAGGGGACAGAGAGAGAGAAGGGGAAAGAGAGAGAGAAGGGGAAAGAGAGAGAGAAGGGGAAAGAGAGAGAGAAGGGGAAAGAGAGAGAGAAGGGGAAAGAGAGAGAGAAGGGGAAAGAGAGAGAGAGAAGGGGAAAGAGAGAGAGAAGGGGACAGAGAGAGAAGGGGACAGAGAGAGAGAAGGGGAAGAGAGAGAGAAGGGGAAAGAGAGAGAGAAGGGGACAGAGAGAGAGAAGGGGACAGAGAGAGAGAAGGGGAAAGAGAGAGAAGGGGAAAGAGAGAGAGAAGGGGAAGAGAGAGAGAAGGGGAAGAGAGAGAGAAGGGGAAAGAGAGAGAAGGGGACAGAGAGAGAGAGGGGAAAGAGAGAGAGAAGGGGAAAGAGAGAGAGAAGGGGAAAGAGAGAGAAGGGGACAGAGAGAGAGAAGGGGAAAGAGAGAGAGAAGGGGACAGAGAGAGAGAAGGGGAAAGAGAGAGAGAAGGGGACAGAGAGAGAGAAGGGGAAAGAGAGAGAAGGGGACAGAGAGAGAGAAGGGGACAGAGAGAGAGAAGGGGAAAGAGAGAGAGAAGGGGACAGAGAGAGAGAAGGGGACAGAGAGAGAGAAGGGGAAAGAGAGAGAGAAGGGGAAAGAGAGAGAGAAGGGGACAGAGAGAGAGAAGGGGACAGAGAGAGAGAGGGACAGAGAGAGAGAAGGGGACAGAGAGAGAGAAGGGGACAGAGAGAGAGAAGGGGACAGAGAGAGAGAGAAGAAGGAGAGAGAAGGGAAAGAGAGAGAGAAGGGGAAAGAAGGAGAAGGGGAGAGAGAGAGAAGGAAAGAGAGAGAAGGGGAGAGAGAGAGAAGGGGAAAGAGAGAGAAGGGGACAGAGAGAGAAGGGAGAGGGGACAGAGAGAAGGGGACAGAGAGAGAGAAGGGGACAGAGAGAGAAGGGGACAGAGAGAGAGAAGGGGACAGAGAGAGAGAAGGACAGAGAGAGAGAGAGGGGAAAGAGAGAGAGAAGGGAAAGAGAGAGAAAGGGACAGAGAGAGAGAAGGGGAAAGAGAGAGAAGGGGACAGAGAGAGAGAAGGGGAAAGAGACAGAAGGGGAAAGAGAGAGAAGGGGAAAGAGAGAGAGAAGGGGAAAGAGAGAGAATATATAGAGAGATAGGGGACAGAGAGAGAGAGAGAGAAGGGGATATATATATATATAGAGAAAGGGGAAAGAGAGAGAGAAGGGGACAGAGAGAGAGGGGACAGAGAGAGAGAAGGGGAAAGAGAGAGAAGGGGAAGAGAGAGAAGGGGACAGAGAGAGAGAGAAGGGAGAAGAGAGAGAGAAGGGGACAGAGAGAGAGAAGGGACAGAGAGAGAAGGGGACAGAGAGAGAGAAGGGGACAGAGAGAGAGAAGGGACAGAGAGAGAAGGGGACAGAGAGAGAGAAGGGGACAGAGAGAGAGAAGGGGAAAGAGAGAGAAGGGAAAGAGAGAGAGAAGGGGACAGAGAGAGAAGGGGACAGAGAGAGAGAAGGGGAAAGAGAGAGAGAGGGGGACAGAGAGAGAGAAGGGGACAGAGAGAGAGAAGGGAAAGAGAGAGAGAAGGGACAGAGAGAGAGAAGGGGACAGAGAGAGAGAAGGGGAAAGAGAGAGAGAAGGGGAAAGAGAGAGAAGGGGACAGAGAGAGAGAGAGAAGGGGACAGAGAGAGAGAAGGGAAAGAGAGAGAAGGAAAGAGAGAGAGAAGGGAAAGAGAGAGAGAAGGGGGACAGAGAGAGAGAAGGGGAAAGAGGGGAGAGAGAAGAAGGGAAAGAGAGAGAGAGAAGGGGAAAGAGAGAGAAGGGGACAGAGAGAGAAGGGAAGAGAGAGAGAAGGAACAGAGAGAGAGAAGGAAAAGAGAGAAGGGGAAAGAGAGAGAAGGGAAAGAGAGAGAGAAGGGGAAAGAGAGAGAGAAGGGGACAGAGAGAGAGAAGGGGAAAGAGAGAGAGAAGGGGACAGAGAGAGAGAAGGGGACAGAGAGAGAAGGGGACAGGAGAGAGAAGGGGAAAGAGAGAGAAGGGGAAAGAGAGAGAGAAGGACAGAGAGAGAGAAGGGACAGAGAGAGAGAAGGGGACAGAGAGAGAGAAGGACAGAGAGAGAGAAGGGGACAGAGAGAGAGAGAAGGGAAAAAGAGAGAGAGAAGGGAAAGAGAGAGAGAAGGGAAGAGAGAGAGAAGGGGAAAGAGAGAGAGAAGGGACAGAGAGAAGAAGGACAGAGAGAGAGAAGGGGAAAGAGAGAGAGAAGGGGACAGAGAGAGAAGGGGAAAGAGAGAGAGAAGGGGAAAGAGAGAGAGAAGGGGACAGAGAGAGAAGGGGACAGAGAGAAGGGGACAGAGAGAGAAGGGGACAGAGAGAGAGAAGGGGACAGAGAGAGAGAAGGGAGAGAGAGAGAGAAGGGGACAGAGAGAGAGAGGGGGAAAGAGAGAGAGAAGGGGAGAGAGAGAGAGAAGGGGAGAGAGAGAGAAGGGGAGAGAGAGAGAGAAGGGGAACAGAGAGAGAGAAGGGGACAGAGAGAGAGAAGGACAGAGAGAGAAAGGGGACAGAGAGAGAGAAGGGGACAGAGAGAGAGAAGGGGACAGAGAGAGAGAAGGGGACAGAGAGAGAGAAGAGAAGAAGAGAGAGAGAAGGGGAAAGAGAGAGAGAAGGGAAAGAGAGAGAGAAGGGAAAGAGAGAGAGAAGGGGAAAGAGAGAGAGAGAAGGAAAGAGAGAGAGAAGGGAAAGAGAGAGAGAAGGGGACAGAGAGAGAAGGGGACAGAGAGAGAAGGGGAAAGAGAGAGAGAAGGGGACAGAAGAGAGAGAAGGGGACAGAGAGAGAGAAGGGGACAGAGAGAGAAGGGGACAGAGAGAGAGAAGGGGAGAGAGAGAAAGGGGACAGAGAGAGAGAAGGACAGAGAGAGAGAAGGGAAGAGAGAGAGAAGGGGAAAGAGAGAGAGAGGGGAAAGAGAGAGAGAAGGGGAAAGAGAGAAGAGAAGGGGAAAGGGGAAAGAGAGAGAAGGGGAAAGAGAGAGAAGGGGACAGAGAGAGAGAAGAAGGGGACAGAGAGAGAGAAGGGGAAGAGAGAGAGAAGGGGAGAAGAGAGAGAGAAGGGACAGAGAGAGAGAAGGGGACAGAGAGAGAGGGGAAAGAGAGAGAGAAGGGGACAGAAGAGAGAGAGAAGGGGAAAGAGAGAGAGAAGGGGAAAGAGAGAGAGAAGGGGACAGAGAGAGAGAAGGGGACAGAGAGAGAGAAGGGGAAAGAAGAGAAGGAAAGAGAGAGAAGGGGACAGAGAGAGAATGAGGAGAAGGGGACAGAGAAGAGAAGGGAAAGAGAGAGAGAAGGGGACAGAGAGAGAGAAGGGGACAGAGAGAGAGAAGGGGACAGAGAGAGAGAAGGGGAAAGAGAGAGAGAAGGGGACAGAGAGAGAGAGGGGACAGAGAGAGAGAGAAGGGGACAGAGAGAGAGAAGGGGAAAGAGAGAGAAGGGGACAGAGAGAGAGAAGGGGACAGAGAGAGAGAAGGGGAAAGAGAGAGAGAAGGGGAGAGAGAGAGAGAGGGACAGAGAGAGAGAAGGGGAAAGAGAGAGAGAAGGGGAGAGAGAGAGAGAAGGGGAAAGAGAGAGAGAAGGGGACAGAGAGAGAAGGGGAAAGAGAGAGAGAAGGGGAAAGAGAGAGAATATATATATATAGAAGGGGAAAGAGAGAGAGAAGGGGACAGAGAGAGAGAAGGGGAAAGAGAGAGAGAAGGGGACAGAGAGAGAAGGAAAGAGAGAGAGAAGGGAAAGAGAGAGAGAAGGGGAAAGAGAGAGAGAAGGAGAAGAGAGGGGAAAAGAGAGAGAGAAGGGGAAAGAGAGAGAAGAAGGGACAGAGAGAGAGAAGGGGAAAGAGAGAGAGAAGGGGAAGAGAGAGAGAAGGGGACAGAGAGAGAGAAGGGGACAGAGAGAGAGAAGGGGAAAGAGAGAGAGAAGGGGAAAGAGAGAGAGAAGGGGAAAGAGAGAGAGAAGGGAAACAGAGAGAGAGAGGGGACAGAGAGAGAGAAGGGGACAGAGAGAGAGAAGGGGACAGAGAGAGAGAGAGAGAAGGACAGAGAGAGAGAAGGGGAAAGAGAGAGAAGGGGACAGAGAGAGAAGGAAAGAGAGACAGAAGGGGAAAGAGAGAGAGAAGGGGAAAGAGAGAGAAGGGGAAAAAAGAGAGAGAGAAGGGGAAAGAGAGAGAGAGAGAAGGGGACAGAGAGAGAGAAGGGGAGAGAAGGGGACAGAGAGAAGGGGACAGAGAGAGAGAAGGGGAAAGAGAGAGAGAAGGGAAAGAGAGAGAGAAGGGAAAGAGAGAAAAGGGGAAAGAGAGAGAAGGGGAAAGAGAGAGAGAGAAGGGGACAGAGAGAGAGAAGGGGACAGAGAGAGAGAAGGGGAAAGAGAGAGAAGGGAAAGAGAGAGAGAAGGGGAAAGAAGAGAGAAGGGGGAAAGAGAGAGAGAAGGGGAAAGAGAGAGAGAGAAGGGGAAAAAAGAGAGAGAGAAGGGGACAGCGAGAGAGAGAAGGGGACAGAGAGAGAGAAGGGGAAAGAGAGAGAGAAGGGGAAAGAGAGAGAAAGGGACAGAGAGAGAGAAGGGGACAGAGAGAGAGAAGGGGAAAGAGAGAGAAGAAGGAGAGAGAAGAGAGAGAGAGAAGAGAGAGAGAGAAGAAAAAGAGAGAGAAGGGGAAGAGAGAGAGAAGGGGAAAAAGAGAGAGAAGGGGAAAGAGAGAGAGAAGGGACAGAGAGAGAAGGGAAGAGAGAGAAGGGAAGAGAGAGAGAAGGGGAAAAGAGAGAGAGAAGGGGACAGAGAGAGAAGGAAAGAGAGAGAGAAGGACAGAGAGAGAGAAGGGGAAAGAGAGAGAAGGGGAAAGAGAGGGGACAGAGAGAGAGAAGGGGGACAGAGAGAGAGAAGGGGACAGAGAGAGAGAAGGGGACAGAGAGAGAGAAGGGGAGAGAGAAGGGGAAAGAGAGAGAGAGAGGAGAGAAAGAGAGAGAAGGGGACAGAGAGAGAGAAGGGGAAAGAGAGAGAAGGGGAGAGAGAAGAAGGACAGAGAGAGAGAAGGGGACAGAGAGAGAGAGAAGGGGACAGAGAGAGAGAAGGGGAAAGAGAGAGAGAAGGGGACAGAGAGAGAAGGGGACAGAGAGAGAGAAGGGGACAGAGAGAGAGAAGGGGACAGAGAGAGAGAAGGGGACAGAGAGAGAGAAGGGGACAGAGAGAGAAGGGACAGAGAGAGAAGGGGACAGAGAGAGAGAAGGGACAAGAGAGAGAGAAGGAAGACAGAGAGAGAAGGGGACAGAGAGAGAAGAAGGGGAGAAGGGGAAAGAGAGAGAGAAGGGGAAGAGAGAGAGAAGGGAGAGAAGGGGACAGAGAGAGAGAAGGGGAGGAGAGAGAGAAGGGAGAGAGAGAAGGGGACAGAGAGAGAAGGGGACAGAGGAGAGAAGGGGACAGAGAGGGGGGACAGAGAGAGAGAAGGGGAAAGAGAGAGAGAAGGGGACAGAGAGAGAGAAGGGAAAGAGAGAGAGAAGGACAAGGACAGAGAGAGAGAAGGGGACAGAGAGAGAAGGGACAGAGAGGAAGGAACAGAGAGAGAGAAGGGGACAGAGAGAGAAGGGGACAGAGAGAGAGAAGGGGACAGAGAGAGAGAAGGGGAAAGAGAGAGAGAAGGGGAAAGAGAGAGAGAGGGGACAGAGAGAGAAGGGGACAGAGAGAGAGAAGGGGACAGAGAGAGAGAAAGGGAGAGAGAGAGAGAAGGGACAGAGAGAGAGAAGGGAAAAGAGAGAGAAGGGGACAGAGAGAGAGAAGGGGAAAGAGAGAGAGAAGGGACAGAGAGAGAAGGGGAAAGAGAGAAGGGGAAAGAGAGAGAGAAGGGGACAGAGAGAGAGAAGGGGAAAGAGAGAAGGGGAAAGAGAGAGAGAAGGGGAAGAGAGAGAGAAGGGGAAAGAGAGAGAAGGGGAAAGAGAGAGAGAAGGGGACAGAGAGAGAGAGAAGGGGAGAGAGAGAGAAGGGAAAGAGAGAGAGAGAAGGGACAGAGAGAGAGAAGGGGAAAGAGAGAGAGAAGGGAAAGAAGGGAAGGGGGAAAGAGAGAGAAGGGGAAAGAGAGAGAGAAGGGGAAGAGAGAGAGAAGGGGAAAGAGAGAGAAGGGGAAAGAGAGAGAGAAGGGGACAGAGAGAGAAGGGGACAGAGAGAGAGAAGGGGACAGAGAGAGAAGGGGAAAGAGAGAGAGAAGGGGACAGAGAGAGAGAAGGGGACAGAGAGAGAAAGGGGACAGAGAGAGAGAAGGGGACAGAGAGAAGGGGGACAGAGAGAGAAGGGACAGAGAGAGAGAAGGGACAGAGAGAGAGAAGGGACAGAGAGAGAGAAGGGGACAGAGAGAGAGAAGGGGACAGAAGAGAAGGGGAAAGAGAGAGAGAAGGGGACAGAAAGAGGGGAGAGAGAGAGAAGGGACAGAGAGAGAAGGGGACAGAGAGAGAGAAGGGGACAGAGAGAGAGAAGGGGAAAGAGAGAGAGAAGGGACAGAGAGAGAAGGGGACAGAGAGAGAGAAGGGGACAGAGAGAGAGAAGGGGACAGAGAGAGAGAAGGACAGAGAGAGAAGGAGAGAGAGAAGAGAGAGAGAGAAGGGGAAAGAGAGAGAGAAGGGGACAGAGAGAGAGAGAAGGGGACAGAGAGAGAGAAGGGGAAAGAGAGAGAGAAGGGGACAGAGAGAGAGAAGGGGACAGAGAGAGAGAGGGGACAGAGAGAGAGAAGGGGAAAGAGAGAGAGAAGGGACAGAGAGAGAAGGAAAGAGAGAGAGAAGGGGACAGAGAGAGAGAAGGGGAAAGAGAGAGAGAAGGGACAGAGAGAGAGAGAGGGGACAGAGAGAGAGAAGGGGAAAGAGAGAGAGAAGGGAAAGAGAGAGAGAGAAGGGGAAAGAGAGAGAGAAGAAGGGGAAAGAGAGAGAGAAGGGGACAGGGGGGGACAGAGAGAGAAGGGGACAGAGAGAGAGAAGGGACAGAGAGAGAAGGGGAAAGAGAGAGAGAAGGGGACAGAGAGAGAGAAGGGGACAGAGAGAGAGAAGAAGGGGAAGAGAGAGAAGGGGAAAGAGAGAGAGAAGGGGACAGAGAGAGAGAAGGGACAGAGAGAGAGAAGGGAAAGAGAGAGAGAAGGGGAAAGAGAGAGAGAAGGGGACAGAGAGAGAGAAGGGGAAAGAGAGAGAGAAGGGACAGAGAGAGAGAAGGGGAAGGAGAGAGAGAAGAGAGAGAGAAGGGGACAGAGAGAGAGAAGGGGAAAGAGAGAGAGAAGGGGAAAGAAAGAGAGAGAGGGGACAGAGAGAGAAGGGGAGAGAGAGAAGGGGACAGAGAGAGAGAAGGGGAAAGAGAGAGAGAAGGGGACAGAGAGAGAGAAGGGGAAAGAGAGAGAGAAGGGAAAGAGAGAGAGAAGGGGAAGAGAGAGAGAGAAGGGACAGAGAGAGAAAGGGGACAGAGAGAGAGAAGGGACGAGAAGAGAAGAGAAAGGAAAGAGAGAGAGAAGGGACAGAGAGAGAGAAGGGGACAGAGAGAGAGAAAGGGGACAGAGAGAGAAAGGGGAAAGAGAGAGAGAAGGGGACAGAGAGAGAGAAGGGGACAGAGAGAGAAGGGGACAGAGAGAGAGAAGGGAAGAGAGAGAAGGGGACAGAGAGAGAGAAGGGGAAAGAGAGAGAGAGAAGGGGACAGAGAGAGAAGGGGACAGAGAGAGAGAAGGGGAAAGAGAGAGAGAAGGGGACAGAGAGAGAAGGGGGACAGAGAGAAGGGGACAGAGAGAGAGAAGGACAGAGAAGGGGACAGAGAGAGAAGGGGACAGAGAGGAGAGAAGGGGAAACAGAGAGAAGGGAGAGAGAGAAGGGGACAGAGAGAGAGAATCAAAGAGAGAGAGAAGGGGAAAAAGAAAGAGAGAGAAGGGGATAGAGATAGACACAGAGAGAGATACGGACAGAGAGAGATATAGGGACAGAGAGAGAGAAGGGGACAGAGAGAGAGGGGACAGAGAGAGAAGGGGAAAGAGAGAGAGAAGGAAGAGAGAGAAGGGAGAGAGAGAGAGAGAAAGAGAGAGAAGGAAGGGGAAAGAGAGAAAGGGAAAGAGAGAGAAGGGGACAGAGAGAAGGGGACAGAGAGAGAGAAGGGGAAGAGAGAGAGAAGGGGACAGAGAGAGAGAAGGACAGAGAGAGAAGGGGAAGAGAGAGAGAGAAGGGAAAGAGAGAGAGAAGGGGGACAGAGAGAGAGAAGGGGACAGAGAGAGAGAAAGGGGAAAGAGAGAGAAGGGGACAGAGAGAGAGAAGGGGACAGAGAGAGAAGGGGACAGAGAGAGAGAAGGGGAAAGAGAGAGAGAGGGGACAGAGAGAGAGAAGGGAAAGAGAGAGAGAGGAAAGAGAGAAGGGGAGAGAGAGAGAAGGGGAAAGAGAGAGAGAAGGGGACAGAGAGAGAGAAGGGGAAAGAGAGAGAAGGGGAAAGAGAGAGAGAAGGGGAAAGAGAGAGAGGAGGAAAGAGAGAGAAGGGGAAAGAGAGAAGGGGAAAGAGAGAAAGAGGGGAAAGAGAGAGAAGAAAGAAAAAGGGACGGAGAGAGGAAAGAGAGAGAGACAGAGAGAGAAAGAAGGGGAAAGAGAGAGAGAGAAGGGGAAAGAGAGAGAGAAGGGGAAAGAGAGAGAGAGAAGGGGAAAGAGAGAGAGAAGGGGAAAGAGAGAGAGAAAGAGAGAGAAGGGGACGGAGAGAGAGAAGGGGACGGAGAGAGAGAAAGAGAGAGAAGGGGAAAGAGAGAGACGGGGACAGAGAGAGAGAAAGGGACATAGAGAGAGAAAGAGAGAGAGAGAGAAAGGGGAAAGAGAGAGAGAAGGGGACAGAGAGAGAGAAGGGGAACGAGAGAGAGAAGGGGAAAGAGAGAGAGAAGGGGAAAGAGAGAGAGAGAGAAGGGGACAGAGAGAGAGAAGGGGAAAGAGAGAGAAGGGGACAGAGAGAGAGAAGGGGAAAAAGAGAGAGAAGGGGAAAGAGAGAGAGAAGGGGACAGAGAGAGAGAAGGGGACAGAGAGAGAGAAGGGGACAGAGAGAGAGGGAAAAGAGAGAGAGAAGGGAAAGAGAGAGAGAAGGACAGAGAGAGAAGGGGACAGAGAGAAGAAGGGACAGAGAGAGAAGGGGAAAGAGAGAGAAGGGGAAAGAGAGAGAGAAGGGGACAGAGAGAGAAGGGGACAGAGAGAGAGAAGGGGAAGAGAGAGAGAAGGGACAGAGAGAGAGAAGGGGAAGAGAGAGAAGGGGACAGAGAGAGAGAGGGGAGAGAGGAGAAGGGGGACAGAGAGAGAAGGGGACAGAGAGAGAGAAGGGGAAGAGAGAGAAGGGGACAGAGAGAGAGAAGGGGACAGAGGAAAGGGGAAAGAGAAGAGAGAGAAGGGGAAAGAGAGAGAGAAGGGGACAGAGAAGAAGGGACAGAGAGAGAAGGGGAGAGAAGGGAAAGAGAGAGAGAAGGGGACAGAGAGAGAGAGGGGAAAGAGACATAGGACAGAGAGGGGACAGAGAGAGAGAAGGGGAAAGAGAGAAAGAAGGGGAAAGAGAGAGAGAAAGAGAGGGAAAGGAGAGAAGGGGAAAGAGAGAGAGAAGGGGAAAGAGAGAGAGAAGGGGAAAGAGAGAGAGAAGGGGAGAGAGAGAAAGAGAAGAGAGAAGGGATAGAGAGAGAAGGGGACAGAGAGATATAAGGGACAGAGAGATAGAATATATAGAAGGGGAAAGAGATAGAGGGGACAGAGAGAGAAGGGGACAGAGAGAGAGAAGGGGAAAGAGAGATACAGAAGAGGGGGACAGAGAGAGAGAAGGGGAAAGAGAGAGAAGGGGACAGAGAGAGAGAAGGACAGAGAGAGAGAAGGGGACAGAGAGAGAAGGGGACAGAGAGAGAGAAGGGGACAGAGAGAGAGAAGGGAGAGAGAGAGAAGGGGAAAGAGAGAGAGAAGGGGAGAGAGAAGGGGAACAGAGAGAGAGAAGGGGAAAGAGAGAGGAGAAGGGGAAAGAGAGAGAGAAGGGGAAAGAGAGAGAAGGGGACAGAGAGAGAGAAGGGGGACAGAGAGAGAAGGGGAAAGAGAGAAGGGGAGAGAGAGAAGGGAGAGAGAGAGAGAGAAGAGAAGGAGAAGGGAAAGAGAGAGAGAAGGGGACAGAGAGAGAGAGAAGGGGACAGAGAGAGAGAAGGGGACAGAGAGAGAAGGGGATGAGAGAGAGAAGGGGAAAGAGAGAGAGAAGGGGACAGAGAGAGAGAAGGGGACAAGAGAGAAGGGGACAGAGAGAGAAGGGGACAGAGAGAGAGAAGGGGAAAGAGAGAGAGAAAGAAGAGAAGGAAAGAGAGAGAGAAGGGAGAGAAGAAAGAGAGAGAAAGGGACAGAGAGAGAGAAGGGAAAGAGAGAGAGAAGGGGAAAGAGAGAGAGAAGGGGAAAGAGAGAGAGAAGGGGACAGAGAGAGAAGGGAAAGAGAGAGAGAAGGGGAAAGAGAGAGAAGAAAGAGAGAGAGAAGGGGACAGAGAGAGAGAAGGGGACAGAGAGAGAGAAGGGGAAGAGAGAGAAGGACAGAGAGAGAAGGGGAAAGAGAGAGAGAAGGGGAAAGAGAGAGAGAAGGGGAAAGAGAGAGAGAAGGGGAGAAGGGGACAGAGAGAGAAGGGGACAGAGAGAGAGAGAAAGGAGACAGAAGGAAAAGAGAGAAGGGGACAGAGAGAGAAGGGACAGAGAGAAGGACAGAGAGAGAGAAAGGGAAAGAGAGAGAAAGGGGACAGAGAGAGAGAAGGGAGAGAAAGAGAAAGAGAGAAGGGGACAGAGAGAGAGAGGGGATAGAGAGAGAAGGAAAGAAAGAGAAGGGGACAGAGAGAGAAGGGGAAAGAGAGAGAAGGGGAGAGGAGAGAAGGACAGAGAGAGAAAGGGACAGAGAGAGAGAAGGGGAAGAGAGAGAGAAGGGAAAAAGAGAGAGAGAAGGGGACAGAGAGAGAGAAGGGAAAGAGAGAGAGAAGGGGACAGAGAGAGAGAAGGGGGGACAGAGAGAGAGAAGGGGAAAGAGAGAGAGAAGGGGACAGAGAGAGAAAGGGGAAAGAGAGAGAGAAGGGGAAAGAGAGAGAAGGGGACAGAGAGAGAGAAGGGGACAGAGAGAGAGAAGGGACAAAGAGAGAAGGGGAAAGAGAGGAGAAGGGGAAAGAGAGAGAAGGGACAGAGAGAGAGAGAAGGGGACAGAGAGAAGGACAAGAGAGAGAAGGGGAAAAGAAGGGGACAGAGAGAGAAAGGGGAAAGAAGGGGAAAGAGAGAGAGAGGGAAAGAGAGAGAAGGAGAGAGAGAGAAGGGGAAAGAGAGAGAGAAGGGGACAGAGAGAGAGAAGGGACAGAGAGAGAGAAGGGGACAGAGAGAGAAGGGGAATAGAAGGGGACAGAGAGAGAGAAGGACAGAGAGAAGGGGACAGAGAGAGAAGGGGACAGAGAGAGAGAAGGGGAACAGAGAGAGAGAAGGGGAAAGAGAGAGAGAGAAGGAAGGGAAAGAGAGAGAAGGGGAAGAGAGAGAAGGGGAAAGAGAGAGAGAAGGGGAAAGAGAGAGAAGGGGAAAGAGAGAGAGAAGGGAAGAGAGAGAGAAGGGGAAAGAGAGAGAGAAGGGGACAGAGAGAGAGAAGGGGACAGAGAGAGAGAAGGGGAAAGAGAGAGAGAAGGGAAAGAGGAGAAGGAAAGAGAGAGAAGGGGACAGAGAGAGAAGGAAAGAGAGAGAGAAGGGAAAGAGAGAGAGAAGGGGACAGAGAGAGAAGGGAAGAGAGAGAGAAGGGGACAGAGAGAGAAAGGGACAGAGAGAGAAGGGACAGAGAGAGAGAAGGGGACAGAGAGAGAAAGGGGACAGAGAGAGAGAAGGGGACAGAGAGAGAGAAGGGGACAGAGAGAGAGAAGGGGAAAGAGAGAGAAGGGGAAGAGGGAAAGAGAGAGAGAAGGGGACAGAGAGAGAGAAGGGGACAGAGAGAGAGAAGGAAGGGGGACAGAGAGAGAGAAGGGGAAAGAGGGGAAAGAGAGAGAGAAGGGGACAGAGGGGGACAGAGAGAGAAGGGGACAGAGAGAGAAGGGGACAGAGAGAGAGAAGGGGAAAGAGAGAGAGAAGGGGACAGAGAGAGAGAAGGGGAAAGAGAGAGAAGGGGACAGAGAGAGAAGGGGACAGAGAGAGAGAAGGGGACAGAGAGAGAAGGGGACAGAGAGAGAAGGGGACAGAGAGAGAAGGGGACAGAGAGAGAAGGGGACAGAGAGAGAAGGGGACAGAGAGAGAAGGGGACAGAGAGAGAGAAGGGGAGAGAAGAGAGAGAAGGGGACAGAGAGAGAAAAGGGGAAAGGGGAGAGAGAGAAGGGGACAGAGAGAGAGAAGGGGAAAGAGAGAGAAGGGACAGAGAGAGAAGGGAAAGAGAAGGAAGGGGACAGAGAGAGAAAGGGGACAGAGAGAGAGGGACAGAGAGAGAGAAGGGGACAGAGAAGGGGACAGAGAGAGAGAAGGGGACAGAGAGAGAGAAGGGGACAGAGAGAGAAGGGGGAAAGAGAGAGAAGGGGACAGAGAGAGAAGGGGACAGAGAGAGAAGGGGGAAAGAGAGAGAGAAGGGGACAGAGAGAGAAGGGACAGAGAGAGAAGGGACAGAGAGAGAAGGGGAAAGAGAGAGAAGGGGAAAGAGAGAGAGAAGGGGACAGAGAGAGAAGGGGACAGAGAGAGAGAGAGAAGAGAAGGAAAGAGAGAGAGAAGGGGACAGAGAGAGAGAAGGGGACAGAGAGAGAGAAGGGGACAGAGAGAGAGAAGGGGACAGAGAGAGAGAAGGGGAAAGAGAGAGAGAAGGGGACAGGAGAGAGAGAAGGGGACAGAGAGAGAGAAGGGGACAGAGAGAGAGAAGGGGACAGAGAGAGAGAAGGGAAAGAGAGAGAGAAGGGGACAGAGAGAGAGAAGGGGACAGAGAGAGAGAAGGGGAAGAGAGAGAGAAGGGGACAGAGAGAGAGAGAGAGAGAAGGGGAAAGAGAGAGAGAGGGGAAAGAGAGAGAGAAGGGGACAGAGAGAGAGAGAGAAGAGAGAAGAGAGAGAGAAGGGGAAAGAGAGAGAGAAGGGGAAAGACAGAGAGAGAAGGGGACAGAGAGAGAAGGGACAGAGAGAGAGAAGGGGACAGAGAGAGAGAAGGGAAAGAGAGAGAGAAGGGGACAGAGAGAGAGAGGGGACAGAGAGAGAAGGGGACAGAGAGAGAGAAGGGGAAAGAGAGAGAGAAGGGGACAGAGAGAGAAGGGGGACAGAGAGAGAGAGAGAAGGGAAAGAGAGAGAGAAGGGGACAGAGAGAGAGAAGGGGACAGAGAGAGAGAAGGGACAGAGAGAGAGAGGACAGAGAGAGAGAGAGAGAAGGGAGAGAAGAGAAAGAGAGAAGGGGACAGAGAGAGAGAGAGAAGGAGAAGGAGAAGGGGAAAGAGAGAGAAGGGGACAGAGAGAGAGAAGGGGACAGAGAGAGAGAAGGGGACAGAGAGAGAGAAGGGGACAGAGAGAGAGAAGGGGAAAAGAGAGAGAGAAGGGGAGAAGAGAGAGAGAAGGGGACAGAGAGAGAGAAGGGGAAGAGAGAGAGAGAAGGGGACAGAGAGAGAAGGGGGACAGAGAAGAGAAGGAAAGAGAGAGAAGGGGAAAGAGAGAGAGAGAGGGAAAGAGAGAGAGAAGGGAAAGAGAGAGAGAAGGGGAAAGAGAGAGAGAAGGGGAAAGAGAGAGAAGGGGACAGAGAGAGAGAAGGAAAGAGAGAGAGAAGGGGACAGAGAGAGAGAAGGGGACAGAGAGAGAAGGGGACAGAGAGAGAGAAGGGGACAGAGAGAGAGAAGGGGACAGAGAGAGAGAAGGGAAAGAGAGAGAGAAGGGGACAGAGAGAGAGAAGGGGACAGAGAGAGAGAAGGGGAAAGAGAGAGAGAAGGGGACAGAGAGAGAGAAGGGGACAGAGAGAGAGAAGGGGACAGAGAGAGAGAAGGGGACAGAGAGAGAGAAGGGGACAGAGAGAGAGAAGGGGACAGAGAGAGAGAAGGGGACAGAGAGAGAGAAGGGGACAGAGAGAGAGAAGGACAGAGAGAGAGAAGGGGAAGAGAGAGAAGGGGACAGAGAGAGAAGGGGACAGAGAGAGAGAAGGGGACAGAGAGAGAGAAGGGGACAGAGAGAGAGAAGGGGACAGAGAGAGAGAGAAGGGGACAGAGAGAGAGAAGGGGACAGAGAGAGAGAAGGGGAAGAGAGAGAGAAGGGGACAGAGAGAGAGAAGGGGAAAGAGAGAGAGAAGGGGACAGAGAGAGAGAAGGGGACAGAGAGAGAGAAGGGGACAGAGAGAGAGAAGGGGACAGAGAGAGAGAAGGGGACAGAGAGAGGGGGACAGAGAGAGAGAAGGGGACAGAGAGAGAGAAGGGGACAGAGAGAGAGAAGGGGACAGAGAGAGAAGGGGAGAGAGAGAGAAGGGGAAAGAGAGAGAGGAGGGGAAAGAGAGAGAGAAAGAGAGAGAGAAGGGGACAGAGAGAGAGAAGGGGACAGAGAGAGAGAAGGGGAGAGAGAGAGAGAAGGGGAAGAGAGAGAGAAAGGAGAGAGAGAAGGGAAAGAGAGAGAGAAGGGGACAGAGAGAGAGAAGGGAGAGAGAGAGAGAAGGGGACAGAGAGAGAGAAAGGGAAGAGAGAGAGAAGGGGACAGAGAGAGAGAAGGGGAAAGAGAGAGAAGGGGACAGAGAGAGAGAAAGAGAAAGAGAGAGGGAAAGAGAGAGAGAGAAGGGGAAAGAGAGAGAAAGGGGACAGAGAGAGAGAAAAGAAGAGAGAGAGAAGGGGAAAGAGAGAGAGAAGGGGACAGAGAGAGAGAAGGGGAGAAGAGAGAGAGAAAGAAAGAGAGAGAGAGAGAAGGGGAAAGAGAGAGAGAAGGGGAAAGAGAGAGAAGGGGAAGAGAGAGAGAAGGGGACAGAGAGAGAGAAAGAGAGAGAGAGAGAAGGGGAAGAGAGAGAGAAGGGGAAAGAGAGAGAAGGGGAAAGAGAGAGAGAAGGGAAAGAGAGAGAGAAAGAGAGAGAGAGAGAAGGGGAAAGAGAGAGAGAAGGGGAAAGAGAGAAGGGGAAAGAGAAAGAGAGAGAAAGAGAGAGAGAAGGAAAAGAGAGAGAGAGAAAAGGGGAAAGAGAGAGAGAAGGGGAAAGAGAGAGAGAGAAGGGGAAAGAGAGAGAGAGAGAAAGAGAGAGAGAGAAAGAGAGAGAGAGAGAGGGGAAAGAGAGAGAGAAGGGGAAAGAGAGAGAGAGAGAAGGGGAAAGAGAGAGAGAGAAGGGGAAAGAGAGAGAGAGAAAGAAAGAGAGAGAAGGGAAAGAGAGAGAGAAGGGAAAAGAGAGAGAGAAGAAGGGGAAAAGAGAGAGAAGGGGAAAGAGAGAGAGAAAGGAGAAAGAGAGGGAAAGAGATAGAGAGAGAAGGGGAAAGAGATAGAGAAGGGGAAAGAGAGAGAGAAAGGGGAAAGAGAGAGAGAAGGGGAAAGAGAGAGAGAGAAGGGGAAAGAAGAGAGAGAAGGGGAAAGAGAGAGAAAGAGAGAGAAGGGGAAAGAGAGAGAAGGGGAAGAGAGAGAGAGAGAAGGACAGAGAGAGAGAAAGGAAAGAGAAGAGGGGAAAGAGAGAGAGAGGGGAAAGAGAGAGAGAAGGGGAAAGAGAGAGAGAAGGGAAAGAGAGAGAGAAGGGGAAGAGAGAGAAAGAGAGGAAAGAGAAGGTAAAGAGAGAGAGAGAATGGGAAAGAGAGAGAGAGAGAAGGGGAAAAGAGAGAGGAAGGAAAGAGAGAGAGAAAGGGGAAAGAGAGAGAGAGGAAAGAGAGAAAGACAGAGAGAAGAAGGGAAAGAGAGAGAAGGGGAAAGAGAGAGGAGAAGGGGAAAGAGAGAGAGAAGGGGAAAGAGAGAGAGAAGGGAAAGAGAGAGAGAGAAGGGGAAAGAGAGAGAGAAAGGGAAAGAGAGAGAGAGAAGGGGAAAGAGAGAGAGAGAAGGGAAAGAGAGAGAGAAGGGAAAGAGAGAGAGAAGGGGAAAGAGAGAGAGAGAAGGGGAAAGAGAGAGAAAGAGAGGAAAGGGACATAGAGAGAAGGGGAAAGAGAGAGGGAAAGAGAGGGGAAAGAGAGAGAGAAGGGGAAGGGGAAAGAGAGAGAGAGGGGAAAGAGAGAGAGAAGGGAAAGAGAGAGAGGGAAAGAAGGAGGAAGGGAGAGAAGGGGAGAGAGAGAGAAGGGGAAAGAGAGAGAGAAGGGGAAAGAGAGAGAGAAGGGAAAGAGAGAGAGAAGGGGAAAGAGAGAGAGAAGGAAATACAGAGAGAAGGGGAAAGAGAGAGAGAAGGGGAAAGAGAGAGAGAAGGGGAAAGAGAGAGAAGGAAAGAGAGAGAGAAGTGGAAAGAGAGAGAGGAAGGAGAGAAGAAAGAGAGAGAGAAGGGGAAAGAGAGAGAGAGAAGGGGAAAGAGAGAGAAGGAAAGAGAGAGAGGGGAAAGAGAGAGAGAATGGGAAAGAGAGAGAGAAGGGGAAAGAGAGAGAAGGGGAAAGAGAGAGAGAAGAGGAAAGAGAGAGAGAAGGGAAAGAGAGAGAGAGAAGGGGAAAGAGAGAGAGAAGGGGAAAGAGAGAGAGAAGGGAGAAGAGAGAGGAAATACGCAGGGGAAAGAAAAAAGAGAGAGAGAAGGGAAAGAGAGAGAGAAGAAAAGAGAGAAAGAAAAGAGAGAGAGAAGGGGAAAAAGAGAGAGAAGGGGAAAGAGAGAGAAAGGGAAAGAGAGAGAGAAGGGGAAAGAGAGAGAGAAGGGGAAAGAGAGAGAGAAGGGGAAAGAGAGAGAGAATGGGAAAGAGAGAGAGAAGGGGAAAGAGAGAGAGAAGGGGAAAGAGAGAGAGAATGGGAGAAGAGAAGGAAAGAGAAGGGGAAAAGAGAGAGAGAAGGAAAAGAGAGAGAATGGGAAAGAGAGAGAGAAGGGGAAAGAGAGAGAGAATGGGAAAAGAGAGAGAGAAGGGGAAAGAGAGAGAAGGGGAAAGAGAGAGAGAGAAGGAAAAAGAGAGAGAGAAGGGGAAAGAGAGAGAGAGAAGGGAAAGAGAGAGAGAGAAAGGGGAAAAAAGAGAGAGAAGGGGAAAGAGAGAGAGAGAAAGAGAAAGAGAGAGAGAGAGAGAAGGGAAAAGAGAGAGAAGGGGAAAAGAGAGAGAGAGAAGGGGAAAGAGAGAGAGAGAAGGGGGAAAGAGAGAGAGAATGGGAAAGAGAGAGAGAAGGGGAAAGAGAGAGAGAAGGGGAAAGAGAGAGAGAAGGGGAAAGAGAGAGAGGAGAAGGGAAAAGAGAGAGAAGGGGAAAGAGAGAGAGAAGGGGAAAGAGAGAGAGAGAAGGGAAAGAGAGAGAGAAGGGGAAAGAGAGAGAGAAGGGGAAAGAGAGAGAGAAGGGGAAAGAGAGAGAAGGGGAAAGAGAGAGAAGGGGAAAGAGAGAGAGAAGGGGAAAGAGAGAGAGAAGGGGAAAGAGAGAGAAGGGAAAAGAGAGAGAAGGAAAGACAGAGAGAAGGGGAAAGAGAGAGAGAGAAGGGGAAAGACAGAGAGAAGGGGAAAGAGAGAGCGAAGGGGAAAGTGAGAGAAGGGGAAAGAGAGAGAAGGGGAAAGAGAGAGAGGAAATACAGAGAGAAGGGAGACCAACACTGTCCAGGGAGACCAACGCTGTCCAGGGAGACCAACGCTGTCCAGGGAGACCAACACTGTCCAGGGAGACCAACGCTGTCCAGGGAGACCAACGCTATCCAGGGAGACCAACTCTGACAGGGAGACCAACGCTGTCCAGGGAGACCAACGCTGTCCAGGGAGACCAACGCTGTCCAGGGAGACCAACACTGTCCAGGGACACCAACGCTGTCCAGGGAGACCAACGCTGTCTTAAGGAGACCAACGCTGTCCAGGGAGACCAACGCTATCCAGGGAGATCAACGCTGTCCAGGGAGACCAGCGCTGTCCAGGGTGACCAGCGCTGTCCAGGGAGACCAACGCTGTCCAGGAAGACCAACACTATCCAGGGAGACCAACGCTGTCCAGGGAGACCAACACTATCCAGGGAGACCAACACTATCCAGGGAGACCAACACTATCCAGGGAGACCAACACTGACAGGGAGACCAACACTGACAGGGAGACCAACACTGTCCAGGGAGACCAACGCTATCCAGGGAGACCAACGCTGTCCAGCTAGACCAACACTGTCCAGGGACACCAACGCTGACAGGGAGACCAACACTGACAGGGAGACCAACACTGACAGGGAGACCAACGCTGCCCAGGGAGACCAACGCTGTCCAGGGAGACCAACGCTGTCCAGGGAGACCAACACTGACAGGGAGACCAACACTGTCCAGGGAGACCAATGCTGTCCAGGGAGACCAACGCTGACAGGGAGACCAACACTGACAGGGAGACCAACACTGTCCAGGGAGACCAATGCTATCCAGGGAGACCAACGCTGTCCAGCTAGACCAACGCTATCTTGGGAGACCAACACTGTCCAGGGAGACCAACGCTGTCCAGGGAGACCAACACTGTCCAGGGAGACCAATGCTGTCCAGGGAGACCAATGCTATCCAGGGAGACCAACGCTATCCAGGGAGACCAACGCTATCCAGGGAGACCAACCCTGTCCAGGGAGACCAACACTGTCCAGGGAGACCAACACTGTCCAGGGAGACTAACGCTATCCAGGGAGACCAACGCTGTCCAGGGAGACTAACGCTATATACACTATAGCGCTTTAAAACAGGGACTATACTTATAGGGGAAAACTCATTAACTTTGATATGTGTAAAATCAATAAAGGGGAAGCAGGGATGAGAGAGGATATTAAAACAGAAGTAGTTGGTCTGTTCTGTAATGGCCTTGAAAAGTTTAAAAGCCTCAAGGTCAAACAGCTGAACAACACCATGTGAATATTGTGTCCTGTTGGCTGTGGCTCCTGGGAGGACGTTCCTGTTCACCACTGGTCTGTCACCTACGGAACCGTCTGTCCGAAAACAGGCTTGGGATCAGTTCAGTTTTCAAATTAAAAATCATTTCCTGAATTATAAAACCCTCATGGACTTCCACAGGGGTTATTTCAACTCCTTAACATTACAAGAACGTTCCTTTTTGTTCTTGTAGACACAGATAGTTGAAATATTGATTTTTTTTTATATATATATATTTTTTTTTATGAAAAAAATTGAACCAGTGGACTTTCACACTTCACACAGTAGTTCAACTCCCTGACATTACAGAACTGCCCCTGTAGACAGAGAGAACTTGAAGTATTGATTTTGACGGAGTAGCGAAACTGCGAGCTGTGAGGTGTCTATTTGATGACCCCTTGCAGCTCAGCCTTCAGGCTGATGTTGACCTGTGTCTGACCCTGTGGTAGAACAGCCATATCGGTCTCCAGCCTACTGTACAGAACTGTAAAGGAGCATGACAACACATTATCCTCTACAATATATAGTGCAGTGGAAAATGTACTCTCGTGGAATTATAACGTAACGTATGAACAGAAAGTTGGAAGAATGGAACACAGACCACGTCAAAACACATCTGTTGTTCTTCAACCTGACAACACAACGTGGGAGATAGGGTTTCCTCTTCAGCAGGATGGCATGGAGCCCATTTAGATTCTTCCACTTCCTGCTGTTGACAGGAACTAGGCTCTCGTAGTAAATAGGGGGCCAATTTACATTTACATTTACATTTAAGTCATTTAGCAGACGCTCTTATCCAGAGCGACTTACAAATTGGTGCATTCACCTTATGACATCCAGTAGAACAGTCACTTTACAATAGTGCATCTAAATCTTAAAGGGGGGTGAGAAGGATTACTTTATCCTATCCTAGGTGCAGTCTAGGTTTGGTCTGTCTGCATGGGGGGGACAGCCATTACCTGACTTCTCTGGGATCCTTCTGGATCCTTCCATGAAACGGAGCCACGTTCCATTAGCTGGTGCTCTTTTCTTGTGTGTGAGAGAACGTTATATGTCCGACACAGTCAACCGTTGAGGCGTACACACACACTACCTCTTACTACCGCTTCAATCAGAACAGATGGAGGGGTGGATGGATGTTCTGCCCCCTAAACAAGGCAGTTGACCCACTGTTCCCCGGGCGCTGAAGACGTGGATGTCAATTAACTCACTACCCCTTTCTGGTTAACTCACTACCCCTTTCTGGTTAACTCACAACCCCTTTCTGGTTAACTCACAACCCCTTTCTGGTTAACTCACTACCCCTTTCTGGTTAACTCACTACCCCTTTCTGGTTAACTCACTACCCCTTTCTGGTTAACTCACTACCCCTTTCTGGTTAACTCACAACCCCTTTCTGGTTAACTCACAACCCCTTTCTGGTTAACTCACAACCCCTTTCTGGTTAACTCACTACCCCTTTCTGGTTAACTCACAACCCCTTTCTGGTTAACTCACTACCCCTTTCTGGTTAACTCACTACCCCTTTCTGGTTAACTCACTGCCCCTTTCTGGCTAAGTCACAACCCCTTTCTGGTTAACTCACAACCCCTTTCTGGCTAACTCACTACCCCTTTCTGGTTAACTCACTACCCCTTTCTGGTTAACTCACTACCCCTTTCTGGTTAACTCACAACCCCTTTCTGGTTAACTCACTACCCCTTTCTGGTTAACTCACTACCCCTTTCTGGTTAACTCACAACCCCATTCTGGCTAACTCACTACCCCTTTCTGGTTAACTGACAACCCCTTTCTGGTTAACTCACTGCCCCTTTCTGGCTAAGTCACAACCCCTTTCTGGCTAAGTCACAACCCCTTTCTGGTTAACTGACAACCCCTTTCTGGTTAACTCACTACCCCTTTCTGGCTAAGTCACTACCCCTTTCTGGCTAAGTCACAACCCCTTTCTGGCTAAGTCACAACCCCTTTCTGGTTAACTCACTACCCCTTTCTGGCTAACTCACTACCCCTTTCTGGCTAACTCACTACCCCTTTCTGGCTAACTCACTACCCCTTTCTGGCTAACTCACTACCCCTTTCTGGTTAACTCACTACCCCTTTCTGGTTAACTCACTACCCCTTTCTGGTTAACTCACTACCCCTTTCTGGTTAACTCACTACCCCTTTCTGGCTAACTCACTACCCCTTTTTGGTTAACTCACTACCCCTTTCTGGCTAACTCACTACCCCTTTCTGGTTAACTCACTACCCCTTTCTGGCTAACTCACAACCCCATTCTGGTTAACTCACAACCCCATTCTGGCTAACTCACTACCCCTTTCCGGCTAACTCACAACCCCATTCTGGCTAACTCACAACCCCATTCTGGCTAACTCACTACCCCTTTCTGGCTAACTCACTACCCCTTTCTGGCTAACTCACAACCCCTTTCTGGCTAACTCACAACCCCATTCTGGCTAACTCACAACCCCATTCTGGCTAACTCACAACCCCATTCTGGCTAACTCACTACCCCTTTCTGGTTAACTCACAACCCCTTTCTGGTTAACTCACTACCCCTTTCTGGCTAACTACCAACTCCTTTCTGGTTAACTCACAACCCCTTTCTGGTTAACTCACAACCCCTTTCTGGTTAACTCACTACCCCTTTCTGGTTAACTCACTACCCCTTTCTGGTTAACTACCAACTCCTTTCTGGTTAACTACCAACTCCTTTCTGGTTAACTCACTACCCCTTTCTGGTTAACTCACAACCCCTTTCTGGTTAACTACCAACTCCTTTCTGGTTAACTCACAACCCCTTTCTGGTTAACTCACAACCCCTTTCTGACTAACTCACTACCCCTTTCTGGTTAACTCACTACCCCTTTCTGGTTAACTACCAACTCCTTTCTGGTTAACTCACAACCCCTTTCTGGTTAACTCACTACCCCTTTCTGGTTAACTCACTACCCCTTTCTGGTTAACTACCAACTCCTTTCTGGTTAACTCACAACCCCTTTCTGGTTAACTGACAACCCCTTTCTGGTTAACTCACTACCCCTTTCTGGCTAAGTCACTACCCCTTTCTGGCTAAGTCACAACCCCTTTCTGGCTAAGTCACAACCCCTTTCTGGTTAACTCACTACCCCTTTCTGGCTAACTCACTACCCCTTTCTGGCTAACTCACTACCCCTTTCTGGCTAACTCACTACCCCTTTCTGGCTAACTCACTACCCCTTTCTGGTTAACTCACTACCCCTTTCTGGTTAACTCACTACCCCTTTCTGGTTAACTCACTACCCCTTTCTGGTTAACTCACTACCCCTTTCTGGCTAACTCACTACCCCTTTCTGGTTAACTCACTACCCCTTTCTGGCTAACTCACTACCCCTTTCTGGTTAACTCACTACCCCTTTCTGGCTAACTCACAACCCCATTCTGGTTAACTCACAACCCCATTCTGGCTAACTCACTACCCCTTTCCGGCTAACTCACAACCCCATTCTGGCTAACTCACAACCCCATTCTGGCTAACTCACTACCCCTTTCTGGCTAACTCACTACCCCTTTCTGGCTAACTCACAACCCCTTTCTGGCTAACTCACAACCCCATTCTGGCTAACTCACAACCCCATTCTGGCTAACTCACAACCCCATTCTGGCTAACTCACTACCCCTTTCTGGTTAACTCACAACCCCTTTCTGGTTAACTCACTACCCCTTTCTGGCTAACTACCAACTCCTTTCTGGTTAACTCACAACCCCTTTCTGGTTAACTCACAACCCCTTTCTGGTTAACTCACTACCCCTTTCTGGTTAACTCACTACCCCTTTCTGGTTAACTACCAACTCCTTTCTGGTTAACTACCAACTCCTTTCTGGTTAACTCACTACCCCTTTCTGGTTAACTCACAACCCCTTTCTGGTTAACTACCAACTCCTTTCTGGTTAACTCACAACCCCTTTCTGGTTAACTCACAACCCCTTTCTGACTAACTCACTACCCCTTTCTGGTTAACTCACTACCCCTTTCTGGTTAACTACCAACTCCTTTCTGGTTAACTCACAACCCCTTTCTGGTTAACTCACTACCCCTTTCTGGTTAACTCACTACCCCTTTCTGGTTAACTACCAACTCCTTTCTGGTTAACTCACAACCCCTTTCTGGTTAACTACCAACTCCTTTCTGGCTAACTCACTACCCCTTTCTGGTTAACTCACTACCCCTTTCTGGTTAACTCACAACCCCTTTCTGACTAACTCACTACCCCTTTCTGGCTAACTCACTACCCCTTTCTGGCTAACACACAACCCCTTTCTGGCTAACTCACTACCCCTTTCTGGCTAACTCACTACCCCTTTCTGGTTAACTCACAACCCCTTTCTGACTAACTCACTACCCCTTTCTGGCTAACTCACTACCCCTTTCTGGCTAACTCACAACCCCTTTCTGGCTAACTCACTACCCCTTTCTGGCTAACTCACTACTCCTTTCTGGTTAACTCACTACCCCTTTCTGGTTAACTCACAACCCCTTTCTGGCTAACTCACTACCCCTTTCTGGTTAACTCACTACCCCTTTCTGGTTAACTCACTACCCCTTTCTGGTTAACTCACAACCCCTTTCTGGCTAACTCACAACCCCTTTCTGGTTAACTCACAACCCCTTTCTGGCTAACTCACTACCAATTTCTGGTTAACTCACTACCCCTTTCTGGCTAACTCACTACCAATTTCTGGTTAACTCACTACCAATTTCTGGCTAACTCACTACCCCTTTCTGGCTAACTCACTACCAATTTCTGGTTAACTCACTGCCCCTTTCTGGCAAGCTCACAACCCAAACGTGCAATAATCAATAGCAATGTACCACTAGAATAAACACAGGAGAGATAAGAAGAAATTTGAAGAACACTATAGGTAAGTAAGTAAGCATACTATATACAGGGTCAGTTCTAGTTCCATTTTAACAATGTACAGGGATACTAGAATGATGGAGGTAGATATGCATAAGGTGACTATATACAGGGTCAGTACCATATTAACAATGTACAGGGGTACTGGAGTGATGGAGGTAGATATGTATAGTGATGGAGGTAGATATGTATAGTGATGGAGGTAGATATGTATAGTGATGGAGGTAGATATGTATAGTGATGGAGGTAGATATGTATAGTGATGGAGGTAGATATGTAAAGTGATGGAGGTAGATATGTATAGTGATGGAGGTAGATATGTATAGTGATGGAGGTAGATATGTATAGTGATGGAGGTAGATATGTATAGTGATGGAGGTAGATATGTATAGTGATGGAGGTAGATATGTATAGTGATGGAGGTAGATATGTATAGTGATGGAGGTAGATATGTATAATGATGGAGGTAGATATGTATAGTGATGGAGGTAGATATGTATAGTGATGGAGGTAGATATGTATAATGATGGAGGTAGATATGTATAGTGATGGAGGTAGATATGTATAGTGATGGAGGTAGATATGTATAGTGATGGAGGTAGATATGTATAGTGATGGAGGTAGATATGTATAGTGATGGAGGTAGATATGTATAGGGGTGGAGGTAGGTAGATATGTATAGTGATGGAGGTAGATATGTATAGTGATGGAGGTAGATATGTATAGTGATGGAGGTAGATATGTATAGTGATGGAGGTAGATATGTATAGTGATGGAGGTAGATATGTATAGTGATGGAGGTAGATATGTATAGTGATGGAGGTAGATATGTATAGTGATGGAGGTAGATATGTATAGTGATGGAGGTAGATATATATAGTGATGGAGGTAGATATGTATAGTGATGGAGGTAGATATGTATAGTGATGAAGGTAGATATGTATAGTGATGGAGGTAGATATGTATAGTGATGGAGGTAGATATGTATAGTGATGGAGGTAGATATGTATAGTGATGGAGGTAGATATGTATAGTGATGGAGGTAGATATGTATAGTGATGGAGGTAGATATGTATAGGGGGAAGGGGACTATATACAGGGTCAGTTTAGTATAAATGTGTGTGCATTTTATGTGTGGGCAAGAACGTCACAAGAATGTTCCCTTTTCTTGTTGACAAAGATGCTAGAAGTCTAGTGGAGAAGGAGAGATGGATATTATTGATTTCAAATGTCAATGTGTGTGTGTGTGCGACACGTCCAAATGCGGTGTGGATATGAGCTGAACGCTCTCAGAAGGACAATAGCCTGTAAGCTGATTCATGGGAGCCTATGGGCCCATAATGTCCAGTACTAACAAGGAATCAATGGGCTAGAAAAATGCTAACAGCAGACCTCTATGTCCCAGTCCTTTGTCTCTGCTAACAGCAGACCTCTATGTCCCAGTCCTTTGTCTCTGCTAACAGCAGACCTCTATGTCCCAGTCCTTTGTCTCTGCTAACAGCAGACCTCTATGTCCCAGTCCTTTGTCTCTGCTAACAGCAGACCTCTATGTCCCAGTCCTTTGTCTCTGCTAACAGCAGACCTCTATGTTCCAGTCCTTTGTCTCTGCTAACAGCAGACCTCTATGTCCCAGTCCATTGTCTCTGCTAACAGCAGACCTCTATGTCCCAGTCCTTTGTCTCTGCTAACAGCTGACCTCTATGTCCCAGTCCTTTGTCTCTGCTAACAGCAGACCTCTATGTCCCAGTCCTTTGTCTCTGCTAACAGCTGACCTCTATGTCCCAGTCCTTTGTCTCTGCTAACAGCAGACCTCTATCAGACCTCGAGGTCCCAGTCCTTTGTCTCTGCTAACAGCAGACCTCTATCAGACCTCTAGGTCCCAGTCCTTTGTCTATGCTAACAGCAGACCTCTATCAGACCTCTATGTCCCAGTCCTTTGTCTCTGCTAACAGCAGACCTCTATCAGACCTCTAGGTCCCAGTCCTTTGTCTCTGCTAACAGCAGACCTCTATGTCCCAGTCCTTTGTCTCTGCTAACAGCAGACCTCTATGTCCCAGTCCTTTGTCTCTGCTAACAGCTGACCTCTATGTCCCAGTCCTTTGTCTCTGCTAACAGCTGACCTCTATGTCCCAGTCCGTTGTCTCTGCTAACAGCAGACCTCTATCAGACCTCTATGTCCCAGTCCTTTGTCTCTGCTAACAGCAGACCTCTATGTCCCAGTCCTTTGTCTCTGCTAACAGCAGACCTCTATGTCCCAGTCCTTTGTCTCTGCTAACAGCAGACCTCTATGTCCCAGTCCATTGTCTCTGCTAGCAGCAGACCTCTATGTCCCAGTCCTTTGTCTCTGCTAACAGCATACCTCTATCATACCTCTATGTCCCAGTCCTTTGTCTCTGCTAACAGCAGACCTCTATGTCCCAGTCCTTTGTCTCTGCTAACAGCAGACCTCTATCAGACCTCTATGTCCCAGTCCTTTGTCTCTGCTAACAGCAGACCTCTATGTCCCAGTCCTTTGTCTCTGCTAACAGCAGACCTCTATCAGACCTCGATGTCCCAGTCCTTTGTCTCTGCTAACAGCAGACCTCTATGTCCCAGTCCTTTGTCTCTGCTAACAGCAGACCTCTATCAGACCTCTATGTCCCAGTCCTTTGTCTCTGCTAACAGCAGACCTCTATCAGACCTCTATGTCCCAGTCCTTTGTCTCTGCTAACAGCAGACCTCTATGTCCCAGTCCTTTGTCTCTGCTAACAGCAGACCTCTATCAGACCTCGATGTCCCAGTCCTTTGTCTCTGCTAACAGCAGACCTCTATGTCCCAGTCCTTTGTCTCTGCTAACAGCAGACCTCTATCAGACCTCTATGTCCCAGTCCTTTGTCTCTGCTAACAGCAGACCTCTATGTCCCAGTCCTTTGTCTCTGCTAACAGCAGACCTCTATCAGACCTCTATGTCCCAGTCCTTTGTCTCTGCTAACAGCAGACCTCTATCAGACCTCTATGTCCCAGTCCTTTGTCTCTGCTAACAGCAGACCTCTATGTCCCAGTCCTTTGTCTCTGCTAACAGCAGACCTCTATGTCCCAGTCCTTTGTCTCTGCTAACAGCAGACCTCTATGTCCCAGTCCTTTGTCTCTGCTAACAGCAGACCTCTATCAGACCTCTATGTCCCAGTCCTTTGGCTCTGCTAACAGCAGACCTCTATCAGACCTCTATGTCCCAGTCCTTTGTCTCTGCTAACAGCAGACCTCTATGTCCCAGTCCTTTGTCTCTGCTAACAGCAGACCTCTATGTCCCAGTCCTTTGTCTCTGCTAACAGCAGACCTCTATGTCCCAGTCCTTTGTCTCTGCTAACAGCAGACCTCTATCAGACCTCTATGTCCCAGTCCTTTGTCTCTGCTAACAGCAGACCTCTATGTCCCAGTCCTTTGTCTCTGCATGTTTTGGTGTATTTTTACTCTGCACAGACTTCCTTCTTTTCACTGTGTCAACTAAATGAAATGTGTTATTTGTTATTATTATGTTTGTCACACATGCTGGAATACAACAGGTTTACCATGAAAGTCTCACCAGCCCTTATCCAACGACGCAGAGTGTTAAGAGTTATGAAAAGTAAGTAAGAAACATTTGCTAAATCAACTAAATGGAAAAAAATACAAGAAAATAACAAAAACAATACCACTACCGAGTCCATGTGCAGTGGTACGTGTGTGTGTGTGTGTGTGGCATCAATATGGTGTGTATGTGTGTGTGTGTGTGTGTGTGGCATCAATATGGTGTGTGTGTGTGTGTGTGTGTGTGTGTGTGTGTGTGTGTGTGTGTGTGTGTGTGTGTGTGTGTGTGTGTGTGTGTGTGTGTGTGTGTGTGTGTGTGTGTGCATCAATATGGTGTGTGTGTGTGTGTGTGTGTGTGTGTGTGTGTGTGTGTGTGTGTGTGTGTGTGTGTGTGTGTGTGTGTGTGTGTGTGTGTGTGTGTGTGTGTGTGTGTGTGTGTGTGTGTGTGTCCGTTTCACCTGTACAGTGGAAAAATAATAATACATAATAATAAAATAAGGGGGTCAATATTAATAGTCCTGGTAGCCATTTGTAGATAGTCCTGGTAGCCATTTGTAGATAGTCCTGGTAGCCATTTGTAGATAGTCCTGGTAGCCATTTGTAGATAGTCCTGGTAGCCATTTGTAGATAGTCCTGGTAGCCATTTGTAGATAGTCCTGGTAGCCATTTGTAGATAGTCCTGGTAGCCATTTGTAGATAGTCCTGGTAGCCATTTGTAGATAGTCCTGGTAGCCATTTGTAGATAGTCCTGGTAGCCATTTGTAGATAGTCCTGGTAGCCATTTGTAAATAGTCCTGGTAGCCATTTGTAAATAGTCCTGGTAGCCATTTGTAGATAGTCCTGGTAGCCATTTGCAGATAGTCCTGGTAGCCATTTGCAGATAGTCCTGGTAGCCATTTGTAGATAGTCCTGGTAGCCATTTGTAGATAGTCCTGGTAGCCATTTGTAAATAGTCCTGGTAGCCATTTGTAAATAGTCCTGGTAGCCATTTGTAGATAGTCCTGGTAGCCATTTGCAGATAGTCCTGGTAGCCATTTGCAGATAGTCCTGGTAGCCATTTGTAGATAGTCCTGGTAGCCATTTGTAGATAGTCCTGGTAGCCATTTGTAGATAGTCCTGGTAGCCATTTGTAGATAGTCCTGGTAGCCATTTGTAGATAGTCCTGGTAGCCATTTGTAGATAGTCCTGGTAGCCATTTGTAGATAGTCCTGGTAGCCATTTGCAGATAGTCCTGGTAGCCATTTGTAGATAGTCCTGGTAGCAATTTGTAGATAGTCCTGGTAGCCATTTGTAGATAGTCCTGGTAGCCATTTGTAGATAGTCCTGGTAGCCATTTGTAGATAGTCCTGGTAGCCATTTGTAGATAGTCCTGGTAGCCATTTGTAGATAGTCCTGGTAGCCATTTGTAGATAGTCCTGGTAGCCATTTGTAGATAGTCCTGGTAGCCATTTGTAGATAGTCCTGGTAGCCATTTGTAGATAGTCCTGGTAGCCATTTGTAGATCGTCCTGGTAGCCATTTGTAGATAGTCCTGGTAGCCATTTGTAGATAGTCCTGGTAGCCATTTGTAGATAGTCCTGGTAGCCATTTGTAGATAGTCCTGGTAGCCATTTGTAGATAGTCCTGGTAGCCATTTGTAGATAGTCCTGGTAGCCATTTGTAGATAGTCCTGGTAGCCATTTGTAAATAGTCCTGGTAGCCATTTGTAGATAGTCCTGGTAGCCATTTGTAGATAGTCCTGGTAGCCATTTGTAGATAGTCCTGGTAGCCATTTGAAAATAGTCCTGGTAGCCATTTGTAAATAGTCCTGGTAGCCATTTGTAGATAGTCCTGGTAGCCATTTGTAAATAGTCCTGGTAGCCATTTGTAGATAGTCCTGGTAGCCATTTGTAGATAGTCCTGGTAGCCATTTGTAAATAGTCCTGGTAGCCATTTGTAGATAGCCCTGCTAGCCATCATATCGCTTGGTGGTAGAAGCTGTTAAACTGTGAAGGAACTTTTTTGGTCCCATTAGAGAGAAGAGTCTGTGTCTTGGATGGCTGGAGTATTAGACAACTTTTAGGGCCTGATGTCCTGGATGTCAGGGAGCTCAACCCCAGTGATGTACTGGGCCGTACGCACTACCCTCTATAGCACATCGCGGTCAGATGCAGAGCAACCGGTCAGGATGCTCTCGGTGGTGCAGCTGTAGAACTGTTTGAGCATCTGGGGACCCGTGACAAATCTTTTCAGCCTCCCGAGGGGGAATAGAGGGCCTGGTTGTTTTCACGACTGTGTTAATGTGGTCCTTCTGTGGCTCAGTTGGTAGAGCATGGCGCTTGTAACGCCAGGGTAGTGGGTTCGATTCCCGGGACCACCCATACGTAGAATGTATGCACACATGACTGTAAGTCGCTTTGGATAAAAGCGTCAGCTAAATGGCATATATTATTATTATTATATTATTAATGTGCTCCACGTTACCGTTTAGTCACGGTAACTAGGCTTCTCAAAAACTCTGATGCTATGACCTTGGTTTTGCTTCGTTATTATGGGGTATTGTGAATAGATTGATGAGGGGGGAAAAAATAATTTAATACATTATAGAATAAGGCTGTTACGTAACAGAATGTGTAATAAGTCAAGGGGTCTGAATACTTTCTGACGGCACTGTAGGAAGACCAGCTGGTTCCACCAATGGGGTGGACAGAGAAGAGATTAGACTGACACGACTGGCTGAGCGGGACCAGCCCTCCTGTGGGGGTGGGAGGGCCAAGAGACATGAGGTGGCATAGCCTGAAGATAGGGAGGGGCAGTGCCTCTTGCTGTTCTGTAGATAGCCTGAAGGTAGGGAGGGACAGTTCCTCTTGGTGTTCTGTAGATAAGCTGAAGGTAGGGAGGGACAGTTCCTCTTGGTGTTCTGTAGATAACCTGAAGGTAGGGAGGACAGTTTCTCTTGCTGTTCTGTAGATAGGTAGGGAGGGACAGTTCCTCTTGCTGTTCTGTAGATAACCTGAAGGTAGGGAGGGACAGTTCCTCTTGCTGTTCTGTAGGTAAACACCATGGTCTTGTAGTGGATGTGAGCTTCGACTGGAAGCCAGTGGAGTGTGCGGAGGAGCGGGGTGACATGGGAGAACTTGGGAAGGTTGAAAACCAGGTGGGCTTCTGCCTTCTGGATGAGTTGCAGAAGCTTGATGGTGAAAGCGGTGATTCCAGACGGTAGAGGACAAGTGTCTGGATTAAGACTGGCGCCACTTCCTGTGTGAGGCAGGGTCTTACTCTAAAGATATTGTAGACATTGTAGAGCATGAACCTGCAGAAGCGGGTCACTGCTTTGATGTTTGCAGAGAACGACAAGGTGTTGTCCAGGGTCACGTCAAGGTTCTTTGCACTCTGAGATGGGGACATAGTGGAGTTGTCAACCGTGATGGAGAGGTTGTTGAGTGGACAGGACTTCCCCGGGAGGAAGAGCAGATCCGTCTTGTCGAGGTCGAGCTTGAGGTAGTGGGCCGACATCCAAGCTGAAATATCTGCCAGGCACGCAGAGATGCCTGTTGTCACCTGCGTCTCAGAAGGGGGGAAGGAGAAAAGCAGTTGAGTGTCATCCGCATAGCAGTGATAGGAGAGACCATGTGAGGATATGACGGAGCCGAGTTACTTGGTGTATAGAGAGAAGAGGAGAGGGCCTAGAACCGAGCCCTGGGGGACACCAGTAGTGAGAGTACGTGGTGAAGACACAGATTCTCTCCACATCACAAGTCTTCATGTCATCTGGTAGGAGCGGCCTTCCAGGTAGGATGCAATCCAAGAGTGTGCATAGCCTGAGACAACCAGACCTGAGCGGGTGGAGAGGAGGAACTGATAGAGCCTGAGACAACCAGACCTGAGCGGGTGGAGAGGAGGAACTGATAGAGCCTGAGACAACCAGACCTGAGAGGGTGAAGAGGAGGATCTGATAGAGCCTGAGACAACCAGACCTGAGAGGGTGGAGAGGAGGATCTGATAGAGCCTGAGACAACCAGACCTGAGCGGGTGGAGAGGAGGAACTGATAGAGCCTGAGACAACCAGACCTGAGCGGGTGGAGAGGAGGAACTGATAGAGCCTGAGACAACCAGACCTGAGAGGGTGGAGAGGAGGAACTGATAGAGCCTGAGACAACCAGACCTGAGCGGGTGGAGAGGAGGATCTGATAGAGCCTGAGACAACCAGACCTGAGCGGGTGGAGAGGAGGAACTGATAGAGCCTGAGACAACCAGACCTGAGCGGGTGGAGAGGAGGATCTGATAGAGCCTGAGACAACCAGACCTGAGAGGGTGAAGAGGAGGATCTGATAGAGCCTGAGACAACCAGACCTGAGCGGGTGAAGAGGAGGATCTGATAGAGCCTGAGACAACCAGACCTGAGCGGGTGAAGAGGAGGATCTGATAGAGCCTGAGACAACCAGACCTGAGCGGGTGAAGAGGAGGATCTGATAGAGCCTGAGACAACCAGACCTGAGAGGGTGGAGAGGAGGAACTGATAGAGCCTGAGACAACCAGACCTGAGCGGGTGAAGAGGAGGATCTGATAGAGCCTGAGACAACCAGACCTGAGCGGGTGAAGAGGAGGATCTGATAGAGCCTGAGACAACCAGACCTGAGCGGGTGAAGAGGAGGATCTGATAGAGCCTGAGACAACCAGACCTGAGAGGGTGGAGAGGAGGAACTGATAGAGCCTGAGACAACCAGACCTGAGCGGGTGGAGAGGAGGAACTGATAGAGCCTGAGACAACCAGACCTGAGCGGGTGGAGAGGAGGAACTGATAGAGCCTGAGACAACCAGACCTGAGCGGGTGGAGAGGAGGAACTGATAGAGCCTGAGACAACCAGACCTGAGAGGGTGAAGAGGAGGATCTGATAGAGCCTGAGACAACCAGACCTGAGAGGGTGGAGAGGAGGAACTGATAGAGCCTGAGACAACCAGACCTGAGAGGGTGGAGAGGAGGAACTGATAGAGCCTGAGACAACCAGACCTGAGAGGGTGGAGAGGAGGAACTGATAGAGCCTGAGACAACCAGACCTGAGAGGGTGAAGAGGAGGATCTGATAGAGCCTGAGACAACCAGACCTGAGAGGGTGGAGAGGAGGAACTGATAGAGCCTGAGACAACCAGACCTGAGAGGGTGGAGAGGAGGAACTGATGGTTTGTAGTGTTGAAGGCAGCGGATAGATCTAGGAGGATGATAACAGAGGAGAGAGACAGCTTTGGTAGTGCGGAGAGCCTGACACAGGGAAGAGTGACCCTGTTGAGTGACCCGTCTTGAAGCCTGGCTGGTTACGGTCAGGAAGATCTTTCTGAGAGACATAACGAGAGAGCACTCTCGAGTGTGTTGGAATGAAAATAATGAAGGGATACTGGTCTGTAATTTTTGACGTCAGAGGAGTTGAATGTCGGTTTCAAGAGTGGGGGAGGAACTCGGGCCATTTTGAAGTCAGAGGGGACGTTGCCAGTGGTCAGGGATGAGTTGATGAGGGAAGTGACGACTGGGAGAAGGTCTCCAGAGATGGTCTGGAGAAGGGAGGAGGGGATGGGGTCAAGTGGGCAGGTTGTCGGGAGGCCAGACCTCAGTAGTCGCAGAATGTCATCAGGAGAGAGAGGAGAGAAAGAGGTCAAGGTAGATCTGTGTGGCTGAGTGAAAGAGTAACGGATGTTTTTTCAAATTGGTTGACAAAGTTGTCCGCAGAGAGGGAAGAGAGCAGGGGAGGGGGTGGATGATTAAGGAGGGAGGAGAAGGTGGAAAATAGTTACCTAGGGTTGGAGCCAGAAGCTTGAAATTTAGAGTGGTAGAAAGTGGTTTTAGAGGTGAAAGAGGAATAGAAGGTAGAGAGGAAGGAGTGGAACTAAGCCACAGAGCAGGAGGGGTGTGCCGAGAGGAAGGTGAGAGGACAGGGAGAGGACGGTGAGAGGACAGAGAGAGGACGGTGAGAGGACAGTGAGAGGACAGTGAGAGGACGGTGAGAGGACGGTGAGAGGACAGGGAGAGGACGGTGAGAGGACGGTGAGAGGACAGGGAGAGGATGGTGAGAGGATGGTGAGAGGACGGAGAGAGGACGGTGAGAGGACGGTGAGAGGATGGTGAGAGGACAGCGAGAGGACAGTGAGAGGATGGTGAGAGGACAGTGTGAGGACAGTGAGAGGACGGTGAGAGGACGGTGAGAGGACAGGGAGAGGACGGTGAGAGGACGGTGAGAGGACAGGGAGAGGATGGTGAGAGGACGGTGAGAGGATGGAGAGAGGACGGTGAGAGGATGGTGAGAGGACAGCGAGAGGACAGCGAGAGGACAGTGAGAGGACAGTGAGAGGATGGTGAGAGGACAGTGAGAGGACAGTGAGAGGACAGTTAGAGTCATAGGATGAGGAAAGGGAGGAGAGTAGGGTCGAGGAGGCAGACTCAGGAGACAGCAGGGAGAAATATTTAGCAGAAGGGAGAGATGATAAGATAGAAGAGGAGAGAGTAGTGGGAGAAAGACGGCTCATGACCATCTGGGTAGGGGCTGAGTGGTTAGGGTTGAAGGAAAGGGAGACGGAAAAGGAAACAATGTAGTGATCAGAGACCTGGAGGCCGGTTGCAGTGAGATTAGTAGGCGAGCAGTAAACATGAGGTGAAGCGTACTGCCTTGTGAGTTGGAGGGGACTGGGAAAGGGTGAGGTCAAGCGTATTGCCTGCCTTGTGAGTTGGAGGGGACTGGGAAAGGGTGAGGTCAAGCATATTGCCTGCCTTGTGAGTTGGAGGGGACTGGGAAAGGGTGAGGTCAAGCATATTGCCTGCCTTGTGAGTTGGAGGGGACTGGGAAAGGGTGAGGTCAAGTGTATTGCCTGCCTTGTGAGTTGGAGGGGACTGGGAAAGGGTGAGGTCAAGCATATTGCTTGCCTTGTGAGTTGGAGGGGACTGGGAAAGGGTGAGGTCAACAGAGACAAGTAGGGGAATAAGAGAGTTGCAAAGAACCATTTTATTTTTATTTAACCTTTAACTAGTCAGTTTGAATTAAGAACACATTTATTTGTTTTATCTTTTATAAATTTGACCCTGTTTTCTCCCCAATTTCGTGGTATCCAATAGTTAGTAGTTACTCTCTTGTCTCATCGCTACAACTCACCTACGGGCTCCGATACACAACCCAACCAAGCCGCACTGCTTCTTAACACAGCGCCCATCCAACCCGGAAGCCAGCCGCACCAATGTGTCGGAGGAAACACCGTGCACCTGGCGACCTGGTTAGCGTGCACTGCGCCCGGCCTGCCACAGGAGTTGCTAGTGCGCGATGAGACGAGGATATCCCTACCGGCCAAACCCTCCCTAACTTGGACGACGCTAGGCCAATTGTGCGTCACCTCATGGACCTCCCGGTCCTGGCCGGCTGCGACAGAGCTCGAACCCAGAATCTTTGGTGGCACAGCTAGCACTGCGTGCAGTGCCCTAGACCACTGCACCACCCGGGAGGCCAAGAACAAATTTTTATTTACAATGACGGCCAAACCGGGGTAGGACGATGCTGGGCCAGTTGTGAGCCGCCCTATGGGACTCCCAATCATGGCCGGATGTGATTCAGTCTGGTTTTGAACCAGGGACTGTAGTGTCGCCTCTTGCACTGCCCGCTGGAACAACTCGGGAGCCCAAATTAATCGAAGGCAGATGTCGGGAGGATGAAGTCGCCAAGTATGAAAAGCGGTGAGCCATTGTCAGGAAATTAGCTTATCAAGGTGTCAAGCTTATTGAGGAACTCTCCTCGGGCACCTGGTGGGCGATAATATGAAAATAATGTTAAGCTTGAGTGGACAAGTGATAGTGACTGCATGGAATTCAAATGAGGATGTGGTGAGAGGAGGAGAAAAGACTACAACTGAAATGAATAGACCTGTACCACCATCGGGAACACCAGATGCTCTCGGACTTTGAGAGAAAACATAGGCAGATGAAGATGGAGCAGCTGGAGTAGCAGTGTTGTCTGGGGTGATCCATGTCTCCTTTAGGGCTAAAAAGTCTCAGTTTGTGGCGGTAAATAGACACCTACGAAAAAAATAGATGAAAACTCTCTTGGTAAATAAATTCAGCAAAACAAGAAACTGTCCCTTATTCAGGACCCTGTCTTTCAAAGATAATTCGTAAAAATCCAAATAACTTCACAGATCTTCATTGTAAAGGGTTTTAACACTGTTTCCCCATGCTTGTTCAATCACCCATAAACAATTAATGAACATGCACCTGTGAAACGGTCGTTAAGACAATTAGAGCTTACAGATGGTAGACAATTCACAGTTAGGAAAACTTAGGACACTAAAGATGCTTTTCTACTCACCAGCAACAACGTTGAATATGGGCACAAACCCACCGTCGCTAAGACCAGACAGGAAGTGCTCCTCAATGACGATTCAAAGTTTTGTCTCACCAGGGGTGATGGTCGGATTCGCGTTTATCGTCAAAGGAATAAGCGTTACACCGAGGTCTGTTCTCTGGAACGGGATCGATTTGGAGGTCCATCATGGTCTGGGATGGTGTGTCACAGCATCGTCGGACTGAGCTTGTTGTCATGCAGGCAATCTCGGCGCTGTGCGTTACAGGGAAGACATTCTCCTCCCTCATGTGGTACCCTTCCTGCAGGCTCACCCTGACATGACCCTCCAGCATGACAATGCCAGCAGCCATACTGCTCGTTCTGTGCGAGATTTCCTGCAACCCAGGAATTTCAGTGTTCTGCCATGGCCAGCGAAGAGCCCGGATCTCAATCCCATTGAGCACGTCTGGGACCTGTCGGATCGGAGGGTGAGGGCTAGAGCCATTCCCCCCAGAAATGTATGGGAATTTGCAGGTGCCTTGGTGGAAGAGTGGGGTAACATCTCACAGAAAGAACTGTCAAATCTGGTGCAGTTCATGAGGAGGAGATGCACTGCAGTAATTCATGCAGCTGGTGGCCACACCAGATACTGACTGTTACTTTTGACCCCCCCTTTGTTCAGGGACACATTATTCCATTTCTGTTAGTCACATGTCTATGGAACTTGTTTAGTTTATGTCTCAGTTGTTGAATCTTGTTATGTTCATACAAATATCTACACATGTTAAAGTTTGCTGAAAATAAACACAGTTGACAGTGAGAAGACGTTTAATTTTTTGCTTGAGTTTAGTATGATCTACAGCTCATCGTGCCAGGCGAGCAAAACCTTGAGACTCCCCTAATATTAGAGATTGTATACCAGCTGTTAATAATAAAGACACACACCACCTGATCTGGAGTCTGCTGTTCTTTCTTTTTAATTTCTTGCCGATGCACAGAAAACCCAGCTAACTGTATATTATCAATGTCCTTGTTCAGCCACGACTCGGTGAAACAGTTTTAAATGTCCCGTTGATCTCGAATGGATCTCATCCAGTTTATTCTCCAGTGCTTGCATCCAGTTTATTCTCCAGTGCTTGCATCCAGTTTATTCTCCAGTGCTTCCAGTGTTCGCCAGTAGAACTGAGGGTAGAGGAAGACTTTCCACTCGCCTACGCTGTAGCGGCATCTCCTCTTCTCATGAAAGACAGGGATTAGGGTACATTTTCGTCAAAAGTAGTGCACTCAAATGGCACCCTATTCTCTGTAGAGTGCACTGAAATGGCATCCTATTCCCTATGGAGTGCACTGACTGCTACCCTATTCCCTATGGAGTGCACTGACTGCTACCCTATTCCTTACAGAGTGCACTGAAATGGCATCCTATTCCCTATGGAGTGCACTGACTGCTACCCTATTCCTTACAGAGTGCACTGAAATGGCATCCTATTCACTATGGAGTGCACTGACTGCTACCCTATTCCTTACAGAGTGCACTGAAATGGCATCCTATTCCCTATGGAGTGCACTGACTGCTACCCTATTCCTTACAGAGTGCACTGAAATGGCATCCTATTCCCTATGGAGTGCACTGACTGCTACCCTATTCCCTATGGAGTGCACTGACTGCTACCCTATTCCTTACAGAGTGCACTGAAATGGCATCCTATTCCCTATGGAGTGCACTGACTGCTACCCTATTCCTTACAGAGTGCACTGAAATGGCATCCTATTCACTATGGAGTGCACTGACTGCTACCCTATTCCTTACAGAGTGCACTGAAATAGCATCCTATTCCCTATGGAGTGCACTGACTGCTACCCTATTCCTTACAGAGTGCACTGACTGCTACCCTATTCCTTACAGAGTGCACTGAAATGGCATCCTATTCCCTATAGAGTGCACTGAAATGGCATCCTATTCCCTATGGAGTGCACTGACTGCTACCCTATTCCTTACAGAGTGCACTTAAATGGCATCCTATTCCCTATGGAGTGCACTGACTGCTACCCTATTCCTTACAGAGTGCACTGAAATGGCATCCTATTCCCTATGGAGTGCACTGACTGCTTCCCTATTCCTTACAGAGTGCACTGAAATGGCATCCTATTCCCTATGGAGTGCACTGAAATGGCATCCTATTCCTTACAGAGTGCACTGAAATGGCATCCTATTCCCTATGGCTTGCACTATTTTGTTCCATAGTAGTGCAGTATGTAGACTATATGGTACCGGGGGGAGAGAAGATTCAGGTCTCCCTCTCCAATGTTCACCGGAGGAATGTGACTTTGTTCTAAGAAGGCTTTTCCTGACGGAACTCTAACACGTTCCGATGCGAATACTGGGACAATATTTCTAACGTAGAACATGGTGAATGGTCAGAGGTGATCTAAAGAACACTAATGTTGTTTTTGGTTGTTATTTTGTGATGTCATTAAAAATGTTACAAAAAAAATAGAGTAACTTGAAAAGTATTCACACTATATGTACGAAGTCTCCATCCTCTGCCTTGTGCATGAAATATGAACAATTATAAAAGCGTTTTTGTTAATTATATGCATGCACATCAAACAGTAATATATATTTAAATTAAATGAATACAGTATTGTAGTAGTATTTAGTCCTTTCTCTCTCCTTGCAGGTGATTGGACAGATGAACTGGAGCCACCAGAACCCTGTGGAGAAATCAACACTTGTTATTTTTAACAATATTAACCCATTAATTGTTTTTTATGTACCTGCATGAATCATTAGAACTCAGTCCATTAGAACTCAGTCCTTTAGAACTCAGTCCATTTAGAACACAGTCCATTTAGAACACAGTCCTTTAGAACACAGTCCATTAGAACTCAGTCCTTTAGAACTCAGTCCATTTAGAACACAGTCCATTTAGAACACAGTCCTTTAGAACACAGTCCATTAGAACTCAGTCCTTTAGAACTCAGTCCATTTAGTACACAGTCCATTTAGAACACAATCCTTTAGAACACAGTCCATTAGAACACAGTCCATTAGAACTCAGTCCATTAGAACTCAGTCCATTAGAACTCAATCCATTTAGAACACAATCCATCAGAACTCAGTCCATTAGAACTCAGTCAATTTAGAACACAATTCATTAGAACACAGTTCATTAGAACACAGTTCATTAGAACACAGTCCTTTAGAACACAGGCATTTAGAACACAGTCCATTAGAACCCAGTCCTTTAGAACACAGTCCATTAGAACTCAGTCCATTAGAACTCAGTCCTTTAGAACACAGTCCTTTAGAACACAGTCCATTAGAACTCAGTCCATTTAGAACACAGTTCATTAGAACACTATCCTTTAGAACACAGTCATTTAGAACACAATCCATTAGAACTCAGTCCATTAGAACACCGTCCTTTAGAACACAATCCTTTAGAACACAGTCCATTAGAACTCAGTCCATTAGAACACAGTCCTTTAGAACACAGTTCATTAGAACACAGTCCTTTAGTACACAGTTCATTAGAACACAGTTCATTAGAACACAGTCCTTTAGAACACAGTCCATTAGAACTCAGTCCATTAGAACACAGTCCTTTAGAACACAGTCCTTTAGAACACAGTCCATTAGAACTCAGTCCTTTGGAACACAGTCCATTTTACAAAAGGAAGTCAAGTTGTCTTAGTCGTACAGGATAGACATAGTCCAATGAAATGCTTATTTGCAGGTTCCTTCTCGACAATGCATTAACAATAAAAAATAATGTAAAAAGATAAGAACAGAAGCATGAAGTAAATGGCTCAGTAGAAAAGAATAAACATTGTAGCATCCCCAAGTGAAGGACACAAAGGTGATTATTAAAGCTTGTTCAGTACATGAGGGCAAATTGTCATGACAGCCACAGACAGTTTTTTTTTATACACGGGACAGGAGATTACAGGTCTTTGTTCCAGCCCTTCACTAACACCTCATTCAGCTAATTGTGGTCCAAATTGTAGCCCATGAACTTTGTGTTTTTACTATAGGTAGAAATAGAAGCTTGCACACTGTGAAGTACAGGCAGAAATCACCCACACCTGTATTCTAGAACGAGCTTCATACTTTACAATGAGCTGACAATTCTGCACGATAGAGAATAATGTGCTTCTAGCATAGTGACGTTGCACACTGCTGAATAAACTCCTGACTAAACTCCTGTGATAATCCTGTATGGGCGGGAGGCTGCCGTGGTCTTTACATCTGTCTGGGTGATGGGGTGGGATGTGCTTCAACCTGAGGAGAACTGAGCAGAAACATAAGGCCAAGGGGTGGGAGAAATGAACCTCGCTGCTCATTGTTCAGCGCAGGTTCAAGTTGCTGACATCCACAAGTACCGTTGTTTAATGTGCAACGGTTTTGTAAACAGTTCTGTAAATTAATTGGCTTGATCAAATTGACATCAATTAACTTTTAATTGATAAGTTCATTATTCAAATTGTTTTCTTTATATGCAATGATGATACACGACGGGGGAGGGGAAAGTGACTAGAAGAAAGTTGGCAAAAGTTAGGTGAACAGACACAGCATGCATGTGTCATGACTCTCATGTGAAGATCCGAAGGATCAGATTACCGTGGGTCTACAGCGCCCTCTCTCTCCTGCAGAGGCTGAAAGGGATGGAGTTGGACACGGTCATAAATACCTTGCAGAACAACTCAGCCTGTGGGCTCTGCAGGATTGAGGGGGGGGGGGGGGACTTTTGTTACGAGGAGATCCCTCCCGCCAAAACTACAACATCCAAAAATATGAGATTGACACAATATTACGAAAACAAAAAATGTGGGTAAATGATTGGTGGGGACTTAAAGAACAACCATGTCGAATTCATGACTAATTTGTGATGTAACTAAGGACAGTAGAACAATATAACTGTATCTCTGAATGTGTATGTGTCCCCAACGATCAGATTTACCTCTAGATGTTGTGGAATTTATCTCTGAATGTGTATGTGTCCCCAACGATCAGATTTACCTCTAGATGTTGTGGAACTTATCTCTGAATGTGTATGTGTCCCCAACGATCAGATTTACCTCTTGATGTTGTGGAACTTATCTCTGAATGTGTATGTGTCCCCAACGATCAGATTTACCTCTTGATGTTGTGGAACTGATTACATATTTGTGAGAAGATTAAATGTGATTTTAGCCTTCAAAATGAGAAAAATGCTTTTTATATAAAATGTATCAAGTCAGTAACCACGCCCACGTGAGCACAGGTAAAGGGCATTTCTCCAGAGGGTATAAAAGGACCCGCCCTTTCAGAGGGTACAAAAGGACCCGCCCTTTCAGAGGGTACAAAAGGACCCGCCCTTTCAGAGGGTATAAAAGGACCCGCCCTTTCAGAGGGTACAAAAGGACCCGCCCTTTCAGAGGGTATAAAAGGACCCGCCCTTTCTCCAGAGGGTACAAAAGGACCCGCCCTTTCAGAGGGTACAAAAGGACCCGCCCTTTAAGAGGGTATAAAAGGACCCGCCCTTTCAGAGGGTACAAAAGGACCCGCCCTTTCTCCAGAGGGTACAAAAGGACCCGCCCTTTCTCCAGAGGGTACAAAAGGACCCGCCCTTTCAGAGGGTATAAAAGGACCCGCCCTTTCAGAGGATATAAAAGGACCCGCCCTTTCAGAGGGTATAAAAGTACCCGCCCTTTAAGAGGGTACAAAAGGACCCGCCCTTTCTCCAGAGGGTATAAAAGGACCCGCCCTTTAAGAGGGTATAAAAGGACCCGCCCTTTCAGAGGGTACAAAAGGACCCGCCCTTTCAGAGGGTATAAAAGGACCCGCCCTTTCAGAGGGTATAAAAGGACCCGCCCTTTCAGAGGGTACAAAAGGACCCGCCCTTTAAGAGGGTATAAAAGGACCCGCCCTTTAAGAGGGTATAAAAGGACCCGCCCTTTAAGAGGGTATAAAAGGACCCGCCCTTTCAGAGGGTACAAAAGGACCCGCCCTTTCAGAGGGTACAAAAGGGCCCGCCCTTTCAGAGGGTACAAAAGGACCCGCCCTTTCTCCAGAGGGTACAAAAGGACCCGCCCTTTCAGAGGGTATAAAAGGACCCGCCCTTTCAGAGGGTACAAAAGGACCCGCCCTTTCAGAGGGTATAAAAGGACCCGCCCTTTCAGAGGGTATAAAAGGACCCGCCCTTTCAGAGGGTACAAAAGGACCCGCCCTTTAAAAGGGTATAAAAGGACCCGCCCTTTAAGAGGGTATAAAAGGACCCGCCCTTTAAGAGGGTATAAAAGGACCCGCCCTTTCAGAGGGTACAAAAGGACCCGCCCTTTCAGAGGGTACAAAAGGACCCGCCCTTTCAGAGGGTACAAAAGGACCCGCCCTTTCTCCAGAGGGTACAAAAGGACCCGCCCTTTCAGAGGGTATAAAAGTACCCGCCCTTTCAGAGGGTATAAAAGGACCCGCCCTTTCAGAGGGTACAAAAGGACCCGCCCTTTCTCCAGAGGGTACAAAAGGACCCGCCCTTTCAGAGGGTATAAAAGGACCCGCCCTTTCTCCAGAGGGTACAAAAGGACCCGCCCTTTCAGAGGGTACAAAAGGACCCGCCCTTTCAAAGGACCCGTGACAAAACTCACATCAGACCAGGACATTTCCGGGTTGCTACTGGCATGTAAAATGGTTCTGGCTGTACCCTGAATAATCAACCATTGGTTGACCAGGACACAGATGGTAAGCCGGGCGTGGAGACTCTCTACCTTAGACCAGGATGATCGACAGCGTGAGATGAAGAGTACAAAGTAACTTTGAAAGTCTTGAAGAAAACAACACAGGAGCATTCAGTCTGCAGCTGTTTAAGTAATTGAGTCTTGGAAACTCGACCGAAGACGAGAAGACAAAGAACAATTTACTTTCACCACTATAGATACCTCTATTTTCATGAACAGAGCCCACTGAACAATGCAGGGTAGACCTCTGGAGGAACCGTTCTAACGAAACACTCCGAGACAGAAAGGCTACAGCTACGATAGACACAGTGACTTCTGCTGAGCTACTCTCCACAGACTGATCGAGTGATTTCAACAGAGCGAGACGACAAAGACATACAATCATAAATATGTACATTGCATTTCTAAAATTCGAATGAGTGGTTGTTATGGTGCTAAATATCCGTATTTACGATGAGCATATTATTCAACTGTATGGACGATAGCTGAATTCATTTGTCTCTTCTTCTCCCACTCTTTCTTACATACCCTTCTCTTTTCATTGTGTAACAAGCCGTCATATCGGTTTGGTCCACTAGGGACCTTTCATTGCATTGTGTTAGTAACTAATAACTATACCGTGTGTGCTTGTCTGTTTATGTATTTCTGTGTGATTATTTAGTTAGTTAGTAAATAAAGAACTAAGCCAATTTATATATCGCTGATTCATCATTTATGCTAGGATGCGTGCAGATATCCAAGAATTTAGCGACATTCAGAATGAGATTGATCTTTAGAGTTTAATCGGGAGATAGTAACTCGTTAAATAACCTTTCCCGTGGTGCCCCAAGATTACTGATGAGTTAATTGTTACAGGTTTCATTTAATCATTGTCATAATTAAACGTAGTTAATTTATTTGATAAAATAACAGTCAAACACATGTATGATATTCACGACACAACACATGTATTGATTATGGAAGAACGCACAATAAATTGTCTGGCTAGCAAGATTGAACAAAAGACAGCTAGCTGCATTTTGTATGTTTTTAAATCAGATTTTTTTTAAATGTCTTACCTCTAAACCAAACTGTTTTGTCCTGCCAATGTCATTGAAAATGAATGTATCAGTTGACATCTGTCCCTGAATTATTTTTAAATTATTTTTAAATTATTTGCAACATTTGTCATTAGCTGGCTAGCAAAAGCTCAAATTCAGGATTAAAAAACATGTCTGGGTCTTTACATTACTGATTTTTTTATTAGTTTATTTAGTTGTTCATCCCTAAACCGCTGATAACCAGGATGAGATCGGCTGCCATTGCATCCGACGCCCTAACTGATTTAGCTTGGCTAGCAGGCTGATAAACAGCAGTGATTCAACATATGAATTATAAAAAGCATATGGAAGAAATTTGGTGAATAAATAGACATTATTCCCCCGGAACAATTTCTCCCAAGCGGGGACTTTTTTTACTTTTCACTATGTGACAAGGTGTTATGGGATAGCCTCTTTGGAAAAGGAAGTGACAAAGTATGCTCCCATGCGTGCTCTGTTTTCCAGACCTACCAAGTACGCTTATAAAACATATATTCAATAAGAGGCTTCAATCCCCTTGTCATGTACCACTATATATTATTTATTTTACCTTTATTTAACTAGGCAAGATCAGTTAAGAACAAATTCTTATTTTCAATGACGGCCTAGGAACAGTGGGTTAACTGCCTGCAACCTTCCGGTTACTAGTCCAACGCTCTAACCACTAGGCTACGCTACCACTATATTCAACAGGAGGCTTCTATCTCCTTGTCATGTACCACTATATTCAACAGGAAGCTTCCTTGTCATGTACCACTATATTCAACAGGAAGCTTCCTTGTCATGTACCATTATATTCAACAGGAGGCTTCCCTGTCATGTACCACTATATTCAACAGGAGGATTCCTTGTCATGTACCACTATATTCAACAGGAGGATTCCTTGTCATGTACCACTATATTCAACAGGAGGATTCCTTGTCATGTACCACTATATTCAACAGGAGTCTTCAATCTCCTTGTCATGTACCACTATATTCAACAGGAGGCTTCCTTGTCATGTACCACTATATTCAACAGGAGGCTTCCTTGTCATGTACCACTATATTCAACAGGAGGATTCAATCTCCTTTTCATGTACCACTATATTCAACAGGAGGATTCCTTGTCATGTACCACTATATTCAACAGGAGGATTCAATCTCCTTGTCATGTACCACTATATTCAACAGGAGGCTTCCTTGTCATGTACCACTATATTCAACAGGAGGCTTCTATCTCCTTGTCATGTACCACTATATTCAACAGGAGGCTTCCTTGTCATGTACCATTATATTCTACAGGAAGCTTCAATCCACTTGTCACCCTATTAGTGCATCGTTCTCTGGCCTGTACATACTGTTATTAACGTTAGCTCATCTAGCATGCTCATCCATACCCATCCATGTAAGCACTAATATCATAGTTAGCATTTAGCATGTTTTCCCTCCGTACCCAGTCGTGTGTGCGCTAATATCACAGCATTTACCATGCTCCTTCCGTACCCAGTCGTGTGTGCGCTAATATCACAGCATTTACCATGCTCCTTCCATACCCAGTCGTGTGTGCGCTAATATCACAGCATTTACCATGCTCCTTCCGTACCCAGTCGTGTGTGCGCTAATATCACAGCATTTACCATGCTCCTTCCGTACCCAGTCGTGTGTGCGCTAATATCACAGCATTTACCATGCTCCTTCCGTACCCAGTCGTGTGTGCGCTAATATCACAGCATTTACCATGCTCCTTCCGTACCCAGTCGTGTGTGCGCTAATATCACAGCATTTACCATGCTCCTTCCGTACCCAGTCGTGTGTGCGCTAATATCACAGCATTTACCATGCTCCTTCCGTACCCAGTCGTGTGTGCGCTAATATCACAGCATTTACCATGCTCCTTCCGTACCCAGTCGTGTGTGCGCTAATATCACAGCATTTAGCATACTCCATCTGTACCCAGCCGTTTGTTCGCTAATGTCATAGTTAGCATGCAACAAATCTATCTTCTACATTAGGAAACCCAGCGCTGACATATTGGCTTCCTGTCGGTATTATTAAGTGACGGCAGACTGCTGCTCTGTGTGATTAACCACTAAACTGTCTGTGGACATTATGTTCAACCACATTACAGTTTAAATCAGGCCACAGGAGGCCAAACAAGGACTTCTGATCAACTGATTGCTTGATCTTCAGATTGTGGCTGACCTATTCATCACCAGGGTTGTGTTTAAAATGGCTGACCTATTCATCCCCAGGGTTGAGTTTAAAGTGGCTGACCTATTCATCACCAGGGTTGTGTTTAAAATGGCTGACCTATTCATCCCCAGGGTTGAGTTTAAAATGGCTGACCTATTCATCACCAGGGTTGTGTTTAAAATGGCTGACCGATTCATCACCAGGGTTGTGACCAAAATGGCTGACCGATTCATCACCAGGGTTGTGTTTAAAATGGCTGACCGATTCATCACCAGGGTTGTGACCAAAATGGCTGACCGATTCCTTACACAGTGTTCTATGTATTCCCTAAGAAGTGCCCTGTGTATGGGACTGGAGCGCCATTTTGGACACCTAGATCCTATTGTTGATGCTGTGGTTGACCTCTTAAGAAAAGAGAATTTCAGGCTGCGGAGTTTGGGACCACTAGAGATACTGTAGCATCAAGGGACATTTTGTTACATTTCACGCGAGACGTTTGTATCGCTGTCACACAATGACAAAGTCTTCACCTTGACTGCTGCAGGTAATTCCTGGAGAGTTATTGTCTTGTATGTAATTGAGTGTGGGGTTGCTAGGTGGACTGTGAGCATTGAGTTGTTGTCTTGTATGTAATTGAGTGTGGGGTTGCTAGGTGGACTGTGAGCATTGAGTTGTTGTCTTGTATGTAATTGAGTGTGGGGTTGCTAGGTGGACTGTGAGCATTGAGTTGTTGTCTTGTATGTAATTGAGTGTGGGGTTGCTAGGTGGACTGTGAGCATTGAGTTGTTGTCTTGTATGTAATTGAGTGTGGGGTTGCTAGGTGGACTGTAAGCATGGAGATATTGTCTTGTATCTAAATGAGTGTGGGGTTGCTAGGTGGACTGTGAGCATTGAGTTATTGTCTTGTATGTAATTGAGTGTGGGGTTGCTAGGTGGACTGTGAGCATTGAGTTGTTGTCTTGTATGTAATTGAGTGTGGGGTTGCTAGGTGGACTGTGAGCATTGAGTTGTTGTCTTGTATGTAATTGAGTGTGGGGTTGCTAGGTGGACTGTGAGCATTGAGTTGTTGTCTTGTATGTAATTGAGTGTGGGGTTGCTAGGTGGACTGTGAGCATTGAGTTATTGTCTTGTATGTAATTGAGTGTGGGGTTGCTAGGTGGACTGTGAGCATTGAGTTGTTGTCTTGTATGTAATTGAGTGTGGGGTTGCTAGGTGGACTGTGAGCATTGAGTTGTTGTCTTGTATGTAATTGAGTGTGGGGTTGCTAGGTGGACTGTGAGCATGGAGTTGTTGTCTTGTATGTAATTGAGTGTGGGGTTGCTAGGTGGACTGTGAGCATGGAGTTATTGTCTTGTATGTAATTGAGTGTGGGGTTGCTAGGTGGACTGTGAGCATTGAGTTATTGTCTTGTATCTAAATGAGTGTGGGGTTGCTAGGTGGACTGTGAGCATTGAGTTGTTGTCTTGTATGTAATGGAGTGTGGGGTTGCTAGGTGGACTGTGAGCATGGAGTTATTGTCTTGTATCTAAATGAGTGTGGGGTTGCTAGGTGGACTGTGAGCATTGAGTTGTTGTCTTGTATGTAATGGAGTGTGGGGTTGCTAGGTGGACTGTGAGCATTGAGTTATTGTCTTGTATGTAATGGAGTGTGGGGTTGCTAGGTGGACTGTGAGCATTGAGTTGTTGTCTTGTATGTAATTGAGTGTGGGGTTGCTAGGTGGACTGTGAGCATGGAGTTGTTGTCTTGTATGTAATTGAGTGTGGGGTTGCTAGGTGGACTGTGAGCATGGAGTTGTTGTCTTGTATGTAATTGAGTGTGGGGTTGCTAGGTGGACTGTGAGCATGGAGTTATTGTCTTGTATGTAATTGAGTGTGGGGTTGCTAGGTGGACTGTGAGCATTGAGTTATTGTCTTGTATCTAAATGAGTGTGGGGTTGCTAGGTGGACTGTAAGCATTGAGTTATTGTCTTGTATGTAATTGAGTGTGGGGTTGCTAGGTGGACTGTGAGCATTGAGTTATTGTCTTGTATCTAAATGAGTGTGGGGTTGCTAGGTGGACTGTGAGCATTGAGTTGTTGTCTTGTATGTAATGGAGTGTGGGGTTGCTAGGTGGACTGTGAGCATTGAGTTGTTGTCTTGTATGTAATGGAGTGTGGGGTTGCTAGGTGGACTGTGAGCATTGAGTTGTTGTCTTGTATGTAATTGAGTGTGGGGTTGCTAGGTGGACTGTGAGCATTGAGTTATTGTCTTGTATGTAATTGAGTGTGGGGTTGCTAGGTGGACTGTGAGCATGGAGTTATTGTCTTGTATGTAATTGAGTGTGGGGTTGCTAGGTGGACTGTGAGCATTGAGTTATTGTCTTGTATGTAATTGAGTGTGGGGTTGCTAGGTGGACTGTGAGCATGGAGTTATTGTCTTGTATGTAATTGAGTGTGGGGTTGCTAGGTGGACTGTGAGCATTGAGTTATTGTCTTGTATGTAATTGAGTGTGGGGTTGCTAGGTGGACTGTGAGCATTGAGTTATTGTCTTGTATGTAATTGAGTGTGGGGTTGCTAGGTGGACTGTAAGCATTGAGTTATTGTCTTGTATGTAATTGAGTGTGGGGTTGCTAGGTGGACTGTGAGCATTGAGTTATTGTCTTGTATGTAAATGAGTGTGGGGTTGCTAGGTGGACTGTGAGCATTGAGTTGTTGTCTTGTATGTAATGGAGTGTGGGGTTGCTAGGTGGACTGTGAGCATTGAGTTGTTGTCTTGTATGTAATTGAGTGTGGGGTTGCTAGGTGGACTGTGAGCATGGAGTTGTTGTCTTGTATGTAATTGAGTGTGGGGTTGCTAGGTGGACTGTGAGCATTGAGTTATTGTCTTGTATGTAATTGAGTGTGGGGTTGCTAGGTGGACTGTAAGCATGGAGTTATTGTCTTGTATCTAAATGAGTGTGGGGTTGCTAGGTGGACTGTGAGCATGGAGTTATTGTCTTGTATGTAATTGAGTGTGGGGTTGCTAGGTGGACTGTGAGCATTGAGTTATTGTCTTGTATCTAATTGAGTGTGGGGTTGCTAGGTGGACTGTAAGCATGGAGTTATTGTCTTGTATGTAATTGAGTGTGGGGTTGCTAGGTGGACTGTAAGCATGGAGTTATTGTCTTGTATGTAATTGAGTGTGGGGTTGCTAGGTGGACTGTGAGCATGGAGTTATTGTCTTGTATCTAATTGAGTGTGGGGTTGCTAGGTGGACTGTGAGCATTGAGTTATTGTCTTGTATGTAATTGAGTGTGGGGTTGCTAGGTGGACTGTGAGCATTGAGTTATTGTCTTGTATCTAATTTCCAACAAGAAAATAAAATAAAAATGAAAAAACACTTGCAGACACGAACACAAGCATGTAAACAGGCAACAGACACTACAGGATACTTAATAATAATAATAATAATAATAATAATAATAATGTGGTCCTTCTGTAGCTCAGTTGGTAGAGCATGGCGCTTGTAACGCCAGGGTAGTGGGTTCGATTCCCGGGACCACCCATACGTAGAATGTATGCACACATGACTGTAAGTCGCTTTGGATAAAGGCGTCTGCTAAATGGCATATATTATTATAGGATACTTCATTGATTCCCTATTTAGTGCACTACTTTAGACCAGAGGACTACGGCACCCTATTCCCTATATAGTGCACTACTTTAGACCAGAGCAATATTCCCTATATAGTGCACTACTTTAGACCAGAGTCCTATGTCACCCTATTCCCTATTTAGTGCACTACTTTAGACCAGAGGACTACGGCACCCTATTCCCTATATAGTGCACTACTTTAGACCAGAGCCCTATTCCCTATATAGTGCACTACTTTAGACCAGAGTCCTATGTCACCCTATTCCCTATTTAGTGCACTACTTTTGATTAGAGCCCTATGGAACCCTATTCCCTATATAGTGCACTACTTTTGATTAGAGCCCTATGGAACCCTATTCCCTACATAGTGCACTACTTTTGATTAGAGCCCTATGGAACCCTATTCCCTACATAGTGCACTACTTTTGATTAGAGCCCTATGGAACCCTATTCCCTACATAGTGCACTACTTTTGATTAGAGCCCTATGGAACCCTATTCCCTACATAGTGCACTACTTTTGATTAGAGCCCTAGCCAAAAGTAGTGCACTATATAAAAGAGGGGGTACCATTTGAGACACATGGCTGTGTATCAGGGCACTTTTTCTAAGAGGTAAATAACAAGCCGGAGTCCACAGCAGCAAACCTGTAATAACAGGAAACAAGATTGGCGTGCGTGTGTGTGTGTGTGCGTGCATGTCCGTGTGTGTGCGTGCGTGTGTGCAGCTGATATGAGACGTACCGTGCTTCATTACATTCAGTTATAGCTGTTTCCATGGCTACCACACTTGATTACGAACGGGACTGGTCGGAAAGAGGGAAGGAGGAGACCGCTTTTAGATTCCTGAAGGAGAACATTGATCATTTCTGAGAAAAAATGTTTATTTCATGATTGTAACGGCTTGGAGAAAAACTCTTGTTTCCAAGAAAATGTTAGGTTGGTGATAAATATTTTCGTAAAATCTGTTTCTGGTGATGCTTTTCTTAACCACCTGCATCACTACAGATCCTGGTTCGAATACAGGCTGTATCACAACCACCCATGATTGGGAGTCCCACAGGGCGGCGCACAATTGACCAAGCGTCGTCCGGTGTAGGCCGTCATTGTAATTAAGAATTTGTTCGTAACCGACTTGCCTAGTTATATTTAAAATACATTATTTGTTTATTTTTTTTTATTTAAATACATAGCAATGATTCAGCGCTCAGTTGATTGCTGCTCTCGTCGGCTGGCCCTCGCTACATATTCGTTGCCAAACCCACTGGCTCCAGGTCATCTATAAGTCTTTGCTAGGTAAAGCCGCGCCTTATCTCAGCTCACTGGTCACCATAGCAACACCCACTCGTAGCAGGTGCTCCAGCAGGTACAGTGCCTTGCGAAAGTATTCGGCCCCCTTGAACTTTGCGACCTTTTGCCACATTTCAGGCTTCAAAGATAAAGATATAAAACTGTATTTTTTTGTGAAGAATCAACAACAAGTGGGACACAATCATGAAGTGGAACGACATTTATTGGATATTTCAAACTTTTTTAACAAATCAAAAACTGAAAAATTGGGTGTGCAAAATTATTCAGCCCCCTTAAGTTAATACTTTGTAGCGCCACCTTTTGCTGCAATTACAGCTGTAAGTCGCTTGGGGTATGTCTCTATCAGTTTTGCACATCGAGAGACTGAATTTTTTTCCCATTCCTCCTTGCAAAACAGCTCGAGCTCAGTGAGGTTGGATGGAAAGCATTTGTGAACAGCAGTTTTCAGTTCTTTCCACAGATTCTCGATTGGATTCAGGTCTGGACTTTGACTTGGCCATTCTAACACCTGGATATGTTTATTTTTGAACCATTCCATTGTAGATTTTGCGTTATGTTTTGGATCATTGTCTTGTTGGAAGACAAATCTCCGTCCCAGTCTCAGGTCTTTTGCAGACTCCATCAGGTTTTCTTCCAGAATGGTCCTGTATTTGGCTCCATCCATCTTCCCATCAATTTTAACCATCTTCCCTGTCCCTGCTGAAGAAAAGCAGGCCCAAACCATGATGCTGCCACCACCATGTTTGACAGTGGGGATGGTGTGTTCAGGGTGATGAGCTGTGTTGCTTTTACGCCAAACATAACGTTTTGCATTGTTGCCAAAAAGTTCAATTTTGGTTTCATCTGACCAGAGCACCTTCTTCCACATGTTTGGTATGTCTCCCAGGTGGCTTGTGGCAGACCTTAAACAACACTTTTTATGGATATCTTTAAGAAATGGCTTTCTTCTTGCCACTCTTCCATAAAGGCCAGATTTGTGCAATATACGACTGATTGTTGTCCTATGGACAGAGTGTCCCACCTCAGCTGTAGATCTCTGCAGTTCATCCAGAGTGATCATGGGCCTCTTGGCTGCATCTCTGATCAGTCTTCTCCTTGTATGAGCTGAAAGTTTAGAGGGACGGCCAGGTCTTGGTAGATTTGCAGTGGTCTGATACTCCTTCCATTTCAATATTATCGCTTGCACAGTGCTCCTTGGGATGTTTAAAGCTTGGGAAATCTCCTGCCTCTCTCTCTTCAGACTGCCCAGTGAGCCAGTTCCCCTCTCTCTTCAGCATGGGGCAGACTACCCAGTGAGCCAGTTTCCCTCTCTCTTCAGCATGGGGCAGACTGCCCAGTGAGCCAGTTCCCCTCTCTCTTCAGCATGGGGCAGACTGCCCAGTGAGCCAGTTCCATTCTCTCTTCAGCATGGGGCAGACTGCCCAGTGAGCAAAGATGCAGCCTATTCCCCTTGGGTCCTGGTCCACATGCCACCCTATTCCCCATGGGTCCTGGTCCACAATGCACCCTATTCCCCTTGGGTCCTGGTCCACATGCCACCCTATTCCCCATGGGTCCTGGTCCACAATGCACCCTATTCCCCGTGGGTCCTGGTCCACATGCCACCCTATTCCCCTTGGGTCCTGGTCCACATGCCACACTATTCCCCATTGGTCCTGGTCCACATGCCATGCACCCTATTCCCCTTGGGTCCTTGGGTCCTGGTCCACAATGCACCCTATTCCCCATGGGTCCTGGTCCACATGCACCCTATTCCCCACAATTGGGTCCTGGTCCACAATGCACCCTATTCCCCTTGGGTCCTGGTCCACATGCCACCCTATTCCCCATGGGTCCTGGTCCACAATGCCACCCTATTCCCCTTGGGTCCTGGTCCACAATGCACCCTATTCCCCATGGGTCCTGGTCCACATGCCACCCTATTCCCATTGGGTCCTGCTCCACAATGCACCCTATTCCCCGTGGTTCCTGGTCCACATGCCACCCTATTCCCCATGGGTCCTGGTCCACATGCCACCCTATTCCCCATGGGTCCTGGTCCACATGCCACCCTATTCCCCATGGGTCCTGGTCCACATGCCACCCTATTCCCCTTGGGTCCTGGTCCACATGCCACCCTATTCCCCATGGGTCCTGGTCCACATGCCACCCTATTCCCCTTGGGTCCTGGTCCACAATGCACCCTATTCCCCATGGGTCCTGGTCCACATGCCACCCTATTCCCATTGGGTCCTGGTCCACATGCCACCCTATTCCCCATGGGTCCTGGTCCACATGCCACCCTATTCCCCATGGGTCCTGGTCCACATGCCACCCTATTCCCCTTGGGTCCTGGTCCACATGCCACCCTATTCCCCATGGGTCCTGGTCCACATGCCACCCCTTGGGTCCTGGTCCATTATTCCCCATTCCTGGGTCCTAGTCCACAATGTACCCTATTCCCCATGCACCCTATTCCCCATGGGTCCTGGTCCACATGCCACCCTATTCCCCATTGGGTCCTGGTCCACATGCCACCCTATTCCCCTTGGGTCCTGGTCCACATGCCACCCTATTCCCCATGGGTCCTGGTCCACATGCCACCCTATTCCCCTTGGGTCCTGGTCCACATTCCACCCTATTCCCCATGGGTCCTGGTCCACATGCCACCCTATTCCCCTTGGGTCCTAGTCCACAATGCACCTTATTCCCCATGGGTCCTGGTCCACACCACATGAAACAGCCCTCTCTGTCTCTGTATGTATAGGTCATCTATCTGATCCTGTCTGGTCAGTGAAACAGCCCTCTCTGTCTCTGTATGTATAGGTCATCTATCTGATGCTGTCTGGTCTGAACCCGTATGATATTGTTGCCTCCCATAGCACTGAATGCAAATGAAGCCAGCGAGCATTTGGCCTCTTTTGAATTTGATTTCATTATACAATAATAGCCTATCAGAGTTGAGCTAAACTGAGTGTGCTCAACTGTGAATGTTCCTGGCCAACCCAAAAGGGAAGCCAGCCATCTACAATTAGTTTGAGTCAACATGTTTTCTTCTTCGTACACATATGCCGCATTCAGGTGCCTAGTCGAAACGAGAGAACTCTGAAATGTCCGACTCGCTGGTTGAACTCTAACTGGATAACTACAACCAATTAGCAGGTCAAAAATGTCAGAGTTTCCAAGTTCCGACTAGCATGTGAACGTGGCGACACACACACACACACACACACACACACACACACACACACACACACACACACACACACACACACACACACACACACACACACACACACACACACACACACAGAGACAGACACATGGACACACACACTGACACAGAAATCAGTACTAGGAACAGTCACATGATATTTGGCAAACGTTGATTGGATTATATACTTTTAATTGTTTAGTTGTCTCTGTATTAAGCAGAAGATTTGATGATGTTGAAATGTTGAAGTTGAAATGGTGCTGGAATAGTGGAGGCACCTCCTGTTGTTGAAATGGTGCTGGAATAGTAGAGGCAGCTCCTGTTGTTGAAATGGTGCTGGAATAGTGGAGGCAGCTCCTGATGTTGAAATGGTGCTGGAATAGTGGAGGCACCTCCTGTTGTTGAAATGGTGCTGGAATAGTGGAGGCAGCTCCTGTTGTTGAAATGGTGCTTGATTAGTGGAGGCACCTCCTGTTGTTGAATTGGTGCTTGATTAGTGGAGGCACCTCCTGTTGTTGAATTGGTGCTGGAATAGTGGAGGCAGCTCCTGTTGTTGAAATGGTGCTTGATTAGTGGAGGCAGCTCCTGTTGTTGAAATGGTGCTGGAATAGTGGAGGCACCTCCTGTTGTTGAAATGGTGCTTGATTAGTGGAGGCAGCTCCTGTTGTTGAATTGGTGCTTGATTAGTGGAGGCAGCTCCAGTTGTTGAAATGGTGCTGGAATAGTGGAGGCAGCTCCTGTTGTTGAAATGGTGCTGGAATAGTGGAGGCAGCTCCTGTTGTGGAAATGGTGCTGGAATAGTGGAGGCAGCTCCTGTTGTTGAAATGGTGCTGGAATGGTGGAGTCAGCTCCTGTTGTTGAAATGGTGCTGGAATAGTGGAGGCAGCTCCTGTTGTTGAAATGGTGCTGGAATAGTGGAGGCAGCTCCTGTTGTGGAAATGGTGCTGGAATGGTGGAGGCAGCTCCTGTTGTTGAAATGGTGCTGGAATAGTGGAGGCAGCTCCTGTTGTGGAAATGGTGCTGGAATGGTGGAGGCAGCTCCTGTTGTTGAAATGGTGCTGGAATGGTGGAGGCAGCTCCTGTTGTTGAGATGGCGCTGGAATAGTGGAGGCAGCTCCTGTTGTTGAAATGGTGCTGGAATAGTGGAGGCAGCTCCTGTTGTTGAAATGGTGCTGGAATGGTGGAGTCAGCTCCTGTTTTCTTCATGACTTGCAGTAACTCTCTGTGGTTCTAAATCAATAGTTGTTTAGTGGTCCGAAAATGTGGGAAACATTACCTTGCTTGACTATTCTGTAGGTCATGTAACTGTTTGTTAAATGCAAAATGCTTTGTGGACTTCATTGGACAGAGTTTGCCCAGCCCATCCCCATCCCATCCCATCCCATCCCATCCCCATCCCCATCCCCACTCCCAGCCCATCCCCATCCCCATCCCCATACCCATACCCAGCCCAGCCCAGCCCATCCACATCACATCCCCATCACATCCCCATCCCCACTCCCAGCCCATCCCACTCCCAGCCCATCCCCATCCCCATCCCCACTCCCAGCCCATCCCCATCCCCCAGCCCATCCCCATCCCCATCCCCATCCCCATCCCCATCCCCATCCCCATCCCCATCCCCATACCCATCCCCATCCCCATACCCAGCCCATCCCCATCCCCACCCAGCCCATCCCAATCCCCATCCCCATCCCCATCCCCATACCCATACCCATCCCCATACCCATACCCAGCCCCATCCCCATCCCATCCCCATACCCATACCCAGCCCATCCCCATCCCCATCCACATCACATCCCCATCACATCCCCATCCCCACTCCCAGCCCATCCCCATCCCCACTCCCAGCCCATCCCCATCCCCATCCCCACTCTCAGCCCATCCCCATCCCCACTCCCAGCCCATCCCCATCCCCATCCCCACTCTCAGCCCATCCCCATCCCCACTCTCAGCCCATCCCCATCCCCATCCCCATCCCAGCCCATCCCCATCCCCATCCCCATCCCCATCCCCACTCTCAGCCCATCCCCATCCCAACTCCCAGCCCATCCCCATCCCATCCCCATCCCCATCCCCATCCCCACTCCCAGCCCATCCCCATCCCCACTCCCAGCCCATCCCCATCCCCACTCCCAGCCCATCCCCATCCCCCCACTCCCATCCCATCCCCACTCCCATCCCATCCCCACTCCCAGCCCATCCCCATCCCATCCCCACATCCCATCCACATCACATCCCCCATCACATCCCCATCCCCACTCCCAGCCCATCCCCATCCCCAGCCCATCCCATCCCCATCCCCATCCCCATCCCCACTCCCAGCCCATCCCCATCCCCAGCCCATCCCCATCCCCATCCCCAGCCACCTCCCCATCCCCACTCCCAGCCCATCCCCATCCCCATCCCCATCCCCATCCCCATCCCATCCCAGCCCCCTCCCCAGCTCCCTCCCCATCCCCACTCCCAGCCCATCCCCATCCCCATCCCCACTCCCAGCCCATCCCCACTCCCAGCCCAGCCCATCCCCATCCCTACTCCCAGCCCATCCCCACTCCCAGCCCATCCCCATCCCCATCCCATCCCAGCCCCCTCCCCAGCTCCCTCCCCATCCCCACTCCCAGCCCATCCCCATCCCCATCCCCAGCCCCCTCCCCATCCCCACTCCCAGCCCAGCTCAGCCCAGCCCCAGGCTACGCTCCTCTCCACATCAACATTCCTCTCAATCAATGCTCATTGACCAGAGTAAGTAGCTGCTTCATCATTTTTAATTAGGCTCAATCAGACATCTTGTCTATTTCTGTTACAGGCAGGCCAGAAACAGGTCTAGAAGGATCAAGGTCTCCTTGTACTAATAGCTTAATTCTAATTTCTATTAATTTGACAGTATTGTTCAGTTCAATCCCGAAAGGTCAAATTTTCTCTCTCCTCTCCTCCGGAAGCATTAATAACTCAAATTGGATCGATGGGAAACAAAAAACATAATAGAATGTGTTTGACCATGAATAAACCCCTTCTTTATGAGAAAAATATTATTAGACAACAAGAAGGGAAGGAAGGAGGAGTCAACTGGGGGAAGGGAGGAGGAGTCAGCTGGGGGGAAGGGAGGAGGAGTCAGCTGGGGGGAAGGGAGGAGGAGTCAGCTGGGGGGAAGGGAGGAGGAGTCAGCTGGGGGAAGGGAGGAGGAGTCAGCTGGGGGAAGGGACGAGGAGTCAGCTGGGGGGAAGGGAGGAGGAGTCAGCTGGGGGGAAGGGAGGAGGAGTCAGCTGGGGGGAAGGGAGGAGGAGTCAGCTGGGTGGAAGGGAGGAGGAGTCAGCTGGGGGGAAGGGAGGAGGAGTCAGCTAGGGGGAAGGAAGGAGGAGTCAGCTGTGGGGAAGGGAGGAGTCGTCAGCTGGGGGGAAGGGAGGAGGAGTCAGCTGGGGGAAGGGAGGAGGAGTCAGCTGGGGGAAGGGAGGAGGAGTCAGCTGGGGGAAGGGAGGAGGAGTCAGCTGGGGGGAAGGGAGGAGGAGTCAGCTGGGGGAAGGGAGGAGGAGTCAGCTAGGGGGAAGGAAGGAGGAGTCAGCTGGGGGGAAGGGAGGAGTCGTCAGCTGGGGGAAGGGAGGAGTCGTCAGCTGGGGGAAGGGAGGAGGAGTCAGCTGGGGGAAGGGAGGAGGAGTCAGCTGGGGGAAGGGAGGAGGAGTTAGCTGGGGGAAGAGAGGAGGAGTCAGTTGGGGGAAGGGAGGAGGAGTCAGCTGGGGGAAGGGAGGAGTTAGCTGGGGGAAGGGAGGAGGAGTCAGCTAGGGGAAGGAAGGAGGAGTCAGCTGGGGGAAGGGGAGGAGTCAGTCTGATGGGGGAAGGGAGGAGGAGTCAGCTGGGGGAAGGGAGGAGGAGTCAGCTGGGGGAAGGGAGGAGGAGTCAGCTAGGGGAAGGAAGGAGGAGTCAGCTGGGGGAAGGGGGAGGAGTCAGCTGGGGGAAGGGAGGAGGAGTCAGCTGGGGGAAGGGAGGAGGAGTCAGCTGGGGGAAGGGAGGAGGAGTCAGCTGGGGGGAAGGGAGGAGGAGTCAGCTGGGGGAAGGGAGGAGGAGTCAGCTGGGGGGAAGGGAGGAGTTAGCTGGGGGAAGAGGGAGGAGTCAGCTGGGGGAAAGGGAGGAGGAGTCAGTTGGGGGAAGGGAGGAGGAGTCAGCTGGGGGAAGAGAGGAGCAGTCAGCAGGGGGGGAAGTACTCAGAACCAACTCCCTTAATATAATATACTCAGAACCAACTCCCTTAATATAATATACTCAGAACCAACTCCCTTAATATAATATACTCAGAACCAACTCCCTTAATATAATATACTCAGAACAAACTCCCTTAATACAATGTACTCAGAACCAACTCCCTTTTATATAATGTACTCAGAACCAACTCCATTAATACAATGTACTCAAAACCAACCAGCCTTAGGGCTAGGGGGCAGTATTCGGGAAGTTCGGATTACTATCATGCCCAAAGTAAACTGCCTGTTACTCAGGCCCAGAAGCTAGGATATGCATATAATTATTGTAGTATTGTATAGGGAACCATCTGAAATGTCTAAAACGGTTCAAATAATATCTGTGAGTAAAACAGAACTGATATGGCAGGCGAAAATCCGAGGAGAATCCATCCGGGATCTTTTTTTGTTGAGGTCTCCACACATTGAAATGCTTCTCTATGGGAAATTCAAACAAAACAACCATTTTTTGTGTAGCTGGGACACTTGGGATTGCAAACAGAGGAAGATCTTCAAAGGTAATTGATTTATTTTATCGCTATTTCTCACTTTTGTGATGCCTCTGCTGGTTTGAAAAATGTTGGCGGGCGCTGTCCTCAGCATGGTATGCTTTCGTTGTAAAGCCTTTTTTGAAATCTGAAAAAGTGGCTGGATTAACAAGAATTTAAGCTTTTAATTGATGTGTGACACTTGTATTTTCATGAATTTTAATATTACTAAATGTTGTATATAGAATATCGAGCTCTGCAATTTCACTGGACGTTCTCGAGATGGGGCGCTAGTGTCCCACCTAGCCTTGTAATGTACTCAGAACCAACTCCCTTATTACAATGTACTCAGAATCAACTCCCTTAATACAATGTACTCAGGACCAACTCCCTTATTACAATGTACTCAGAACAAACTCCCGTAATATAATGTGCTCAGAACAACCTCCCTTAATATAATGTACTCAGAACCAACTCCCTTAATGTAATGTACTCAGAACAAATTCCCTTAATGTAAATTCTCAGAACAAACTCCATAATGTACTCAGAACAAACTACCTTAATATAATGTATCCAACTCCCTTAATATAATGTACTGAGAACAAACTCCCTTAATATAATGTACTCAGAACAAACTCCCTTAACATAATGTATCCAACTCCCTTAATATACGGTAATCAGAACAAACTCCCTTAATATAATGTACTCAGAACAAACTCCCTTAACATAATGTGTCCAACTCCCTGAATATAATGTACTCAGAACAAACTCCCTTAATATAATGTACTCAGAACAAACTCCCTTAACATAATGTATCCAACTCCCTTAATATAATGTACTCAGAACGAACTCCCTTAACATAATGTATCCAACTCCCTTAATATAATGTACTCAGAACAAACTCCCTTAACATAATGTACTCAGAACCAACTCCATTAATGTAATGTACTCAGAACCAACTCCATTAATATAATGTACTCAGAACAAACTCCCTTATTAATGTAATGTACTCAGAACCAACTCCCTTATTAATGTAATGTACTCAGAACCAACTCCCTTATTAACATAATGTACTCAGAACAAACTCCCTTAACATAATGTACTCAGAACCAACTCCCTTATTAACATAATGTACTCAGAACAAACTCCCTTAACATAATGTACTCAGAACCAACTCCCTTATTAATGTAATGTAGTCAGAACCAACTCCCTTATTAATGTAATGTAGTCAGAATGATATAGAGAAGGCAGTAGTTATAACCACTAGACCGTTGTCAATGTCTATCACATCGCTGGTCTGTCTGTTACATTGATCCCTCTCCCTAGTGGTGCTGGTCTGTCTGTTACATTGATCCCTCTCCCTAGTGGTGCTTGTCTGTCTGTTACATTGATCCCTCTCCCTAGTGGTGCTGGTCTGTCTGTTACATTGATCCCTCTCCCTAGTGGTGCTGGTCTGTCTGTTACATTGATCCCTCTCCCTAGTGGTGCTGGTCTGTCTGTTACATTGATCCCTCTCCCTAGTGGTGCTGGTCTGTCTGTTACATTGATCCCTCTCCCCAGTGGTGCTGCTCTGTCTGTTACATGAATCCCTCTCCCCAGTGGTGCTGGTCTGTCTGTTACATTGATCCCTCTCCCTAGTGGTGCTGGTCTGTCTGTTACATTAATCCCTCTCCCCAGTGGTGCTGCTCTGTCTGTTACATTAATCCCTCTCCCCAGTGGTGCTGGTCTGTCTGTTACATTGATCCCTCTCCCTAGTGGTGCTGGTCTGTCTGTTACATTGATCCCTCTCCCTCGTGGTGCTGGTCTGTCTGTTACATTGATCCCTCTCCCCAGTGGTGCTGGTCTGTCTGTTACATTAATCCCTCTCCCTCGTGGTGCTGGTCTGTCTGTTACATTAATCCCTCTCCCTAGTGGTGCTGGTCTGTCTGTTACATTGATCCCTCTCCCTAGTGGTGCTGGTCTGTCTGTTACATTGATCCCTCTCCCTCGTGGTGCTGGTCTGTCTGTTACATTGATCCCTCTCCCCAGTGGTGCTGGTCTGTCTGTTACATTAATCCCTCTCCCCAGTGGTGCTGCTCTGTCTGTTACATTAATCCCTCTCCCTAGTGGTGCTGCTCTGTCTGTTACATTGATCCCTCTCCCTCGTGGTGCTGGTCTGTCTGTTACATTGATCCCTCTCCCTAGTGGTGCTGGTCTGTCTGTTACATTGATCCCTCTCCCTCGTGGTGCTGGTCTGTCTGTTACATTAATCCCTCTCCCCAGTGGTGCTGCTCTGTCTGTTACATTAATCCCTCTCCCTAGTGGTGCTGGTCTGTCTGTTACATTGATCCCTCTCCCTAGTGGTGCTGCTCTGTCTGTTACATTGATCCCTCTCCCTCGTGGTGCTGGTCTGTCTGTTACATTAATCCCTCTCCCCAGTGGTGCTGCTCTGTCTGTTACATTAATCCCTCTCCCTAGTGGTGCTGGTCTGTCTGTTACATTGATCCCTCTCCCCAGTGGTGCTGGTCTGTCTGTTACATTGATCCCTCTCCCCAGTGGTGCTGCTCTGTCTGTTACATTAATCCCTCTCCCCAGTGGTGCTGCTCTGTCTGTTAGGGGACTCAGCAGCAGCTGGTGTGGGATGCTAATGGCTGGTACACACGCACACATACACACACCACCTGGCTGATAACCTCTGTCTCCTGGGTCTGCTGTGTTTGAGGTTCAGATATGTTTTTCATTCACCAGCCAGCCAATCAGCCAGCCTGCTCCCCCTCCCCCCCTGCCTGTAGGATAAGGAGGCAGGGGGGGAGGGGGGGAGAGGGGGAGGGAGGGAGGAAATGTGTTGTTTATGTGTTTTGATTGGAGGCAGCCTGCTGGGATTTCCCCCAGGATAGAGAGGGGGACAGAAGGGGGGCAGAGAGGGGGACAGAAGGGGGGCAGAAGGGGGACAGAAGGGGGACAGAAGGGGGGCAGAAGGGAGACAGAAGGGAGGCAGAAGGGGGCAGAAGGGGGACAGAAGGGGGACAGAAGGGGGGCAGAAGGGGGACAGAGAGGGGGACAGAAGGGGGGCAGAAGGGGGCAGAAGGGGAGAAGGGAGACAGAAGGGGGACAGAAGGGGGCAGAAGGGGACAGAACAACAGGCAGAAGGGGGACAGAAGGGGGACAGAAGGGGGACAGAAGGGGGGCAGAAGGGAGACAGAAGGGAGACAGAAGGGAGACAGAAGGGGGACAGAAGGGGGACAGAACAACAGGCAGGACACTGCCTCTAACCTCCACCTCATCACTAACAGCAGACAGGACACTGCCTCTAACCTCCACCGCATCACTAACAACAGACAGGACACTGCCTCTAACCTCCACCGCATCACTAACAACAGACAGGACACTGCCTCTAACCTCCACCGCATCACTAACAACAGGCAGGACACTGCCTCTAACCTCCACCGCATCACTAACAACAGGCAGGACACTGCCTCTAACCTCCACCGCATCACTAACAACAGACAGGACACTGCCTCTAACCTCCACCGCATCACTAACAACAGGCAGGACACTGCCTCTAACCTCCACCGCATCACTAACAACAGGCAGGACACTGCCTCTAACCTCCACCTCATCACTAACAACAGACAGGACACTGCCTCTAACCTCCACCGCATCACTAACAACAGACAGGACACTGCCTCTAACCTCCACCGCATCACTAACAACAAGCAGGACACTGCCTCTAACCTCCACCTCATCACTAACAACAGGCAGGACACTGCCTCTAACCTCTAACCTCCACCTCATCACTAACAGACAGGACACTGCCCCTAACCTCTAACCTCCACCTCATCACTAACAGACAGGACACTGCCTCTAACATCCACCGCATCACTAACAACAGGCAGGACACTGCCTCTAACCTCCACCGCATCACTAACAACAGGCAGGACACTGCCTCTAACCTCCACCTCATCACTAACAACAGGCAGGACACTGCCTCTAACCTCTAACCTCCACCTCATCACTAACAGACAGGACACTGCCCCTAACCTCTAACCTCCACCTCATCACTAACAGACAGGACACTGCCTCTAACCTCCACCGCATCACTAACAACAGGCAGGACACTGCCTCTAACCTCCACCTCATCACTAACAACAGACAGGACACTGCCTCTAACCTCCACCGCATCACTAACAACAGACAGGACACTGCCTCTAACCTCCACCGCATCACTAACAACAGGCAGGACACTGCCTCTAACCTCCACCGCATCACTAACAGCAGGCAGGACACTGCCTCTAACCTCCACCGCATCACTAACAACAGGCAGGACACTGCCTCTAACCTCCACCGCATCACTAACAACAGGCAGGACACTGCCTCTAACCTCCACCTCATCACTAACAACAGACAGGACACTGCCCCTAACCTCCACCTCATCACTAACAACAGACAGGACACTGCCCCTAACCTCCACCTCATCACTAACAACAGACAGGACACTGCCCCTAACCTCCACCTCATCACTAACAACAGACAGGACACTGCCCCTAACCTCCACCTCATCACTAACAACAGACAGGACACTGCCCCTAACCTCCACCTCATCACTAACAACAGACAGGACACTGCCCCTAACCTCCACCTCATCACTAACAACAGACAGGACAGTGCCTCTAACCTCCACCTCATCACTAACAACAGACAGGACACTGCCTCTAACCTCCACCTCATCACTAACAACAGACAGGACACTGCCTCTAACCTCCACCTCATCACTAACAACAGGCAGGACACTGCCTCTAACCTCCACCTCATCACTAACAACAGACAGGACACTGCCTCTAACCTCCACCTCATCACTAACAACAGACAGGACACTGCCCCTAACTTCCACCTCATCACTAACAACAGACAGGACACTGCCTCTAACCTCCACCTCATCACTAACAGCAGACAGGACACTGCCTCTAACCTCCACCTCATCACTAACAGCAGACAGGACACTGCCTCTAACCTCCACCGCATCACTAACAACAGGCAGGACACTGCCTCTAACCTCCACCTCATCACTAACAGCAGACAGGACACTGCCCCTAACCTCCACCTCATCACTAACAACAGACAGGACACTGCCCCTAACCTCCACCTCATCACTAACAACAGACAGGACACTGCCCCTAACCTCCACCTCATCACTAACAACAGACAGGACACTGCCTCTAACCTCCACCGCATCACTAACAACAGGCAGGACACTGCCTCTAACCTCCACCTCATCACTAACAGCAGACAGGACACTGCCCCTAACCTCCACCTCATCACTAACAACAGGCAGGACACTGCCCCTAACCTCCACCTCATCACTAACAACAGACAGGACTCTAACAGACACCACCTCATCATTCTCTCTGCTGCCTCTAAATCCAATGACATGGTTTACATTTGTGTTGATTTCATGTTGAATTCACATAAGTTGACAAATGTAAAACAAAACTAGACATTTAAATGGGTGTCTCCCTGGTTATATGTTGTTGTGTTACCACTGCAAACTGAATAACGCTCTTCACTGCTAGTTGGCTAAAACCATAGCATTACGACCCATCCTTAATAATGTAGACTCTATGAGTATGCTAACTGGTTAACAGTATAGCATTACGACCCATCCTTAATAATGTAGACTCTATGAGTATGCTAACTGGCTAACTGGCTAAAACCATAGCATTACGACCCATCCTTAATAATGTAGACTCTATGAGTATGCTAACTGGCTAACTGGCTAAAACCATAGCATTACGACCCATCCTTAATAATGTAGACTCTATGAGTATGCTAACTGGCTAAAACCATAGCATTACGACCCATCCTTAATAATGTAGACTCTATGAGTATGCTAACTGGCTAAAACCATAGCATTACGACCCATCCTTAATAATGTAGACTCTATGAGTATGCTAACTGGCTAAAACCATAGCATTACGACCCATCCTTAATAATGTAGACTCTATGAGTATGCTAACTGGCTAAAACCATAGCATTACGACCCATCCTTAATAATGTAGACTTTATGATTATGCTAACTGGCTCACAGTATAGCATTACGACCCATCCTTAATAATGTAGACTCTATGAGTATGCTAACTGGCTAACAGTATAGCATTACAACCCATCCTTAATACTGTAGACTCCATGAGTATGCTAACTGGCTAACAGTATAGCATTATACGACCCATCCTTAATACTGTAGACTCTATGAGTACGCTAACAGAGATGGCCGCTTCGCGTTCCTAGGAAACTATGCAGTTTTTAATTTTTTCTTACATTAGTACCCCAGGTCATCTTAGGTTTCATTACATACAGTCGAGAAGAACTACTGAATATAAGAGCAACGTCAACTCACCATCAGTACGACCAAGAATATGACTTTCACGAAGCGGATCCTGTGTTCTGCCTTTCACCCAGGACAACGGAATGGATCCCAGCCTGCGACCCAAAACAAAGACGTCGTAAAAGAGGGAAACGAAGCGGTCTTCTGGTCAGGCTCCGGAGACGGGCACATCGCGCACCACTACCTAGCATTCTTCTCGCCAATGTCCAGTCTATTGACAACAAGGTTGATGAAATCCGAGCAAGGGTAGCATTCCAGAGGGACATCAGACACTGTAACGTTCTTTGCTTCACGGAAACATGGCTCACTGGAGAGACGCTATCGGAATCGGTGCAGCCAGCTGGTTTCTACACGCATCGCGCCGACAGAAACAAAAATCTTTCTGGTAAGAAGAGGGGCGGGGGCGTAAGCTTCATGGTTAATGTGACGTGGTGTGATCATAACAACATACAGGTACTCAAGTCCTTCTGTTCACCTGATTTAGAATTCCTCACAATCAAATGTCGACCGCATTATCTTCCAAGGGAATTCTCTTCAATTATAATCACAGCCGTATATATTCCCCCCCAAGAAGACACATCGATGGCTCTGAACGAACTTTATTTGACTCTTTGCAAACTGGAATCCATTTATCCGGAGGCTGCATTCATTGTAGCTGGGGATTTTAACAAGGCTAATCTGAAAACAAGACTCCCTAAATTTTATCAGCATATCGATTGCGCAACCAGGGCTGGAAAAACCTTGGATCACTGCTATCCTAACTTCCGCGACGCATATAAGGCCCTGTCCCGCCCCCCTTTCGGAAAAGCTGACCACGACTCAATTTTGTTGATCCCTGCCTACAGACAGAAACTAAAGCAAGATGCTCCCGCGCTGAGGTCTGTTCAACGCTGGTCCGACCAATCTGATTCCACGCTCCAAGACTGCTTCCATCACGTGGACTGGGATATGTTTCGTATTGCGTCAGACAAGAACATTGATGAATACGCTGATTCGGTAAGCGAGTTCATTAGAACGTGCGTTGAAGATGTCGTTCCCATAGCAACGATTAAAACATTCCCAAACCAGAAACCGTGGATTGATGGCAGCATTCGCGTGAAACTGAAAGCCCGAACCACTGCTTTTAATCAGGGCAAGGTGACCGGAAACTTGACCGAATACAAACAGTGTAACTATTCCCTCCGCAAGGCAATCAAACAAGCTAAGCGTCAGTATAGAGACAAAGTAGAATCTCAATTCAACGGCTCAGACACAAGAGATATGTGGCAGGGTCTACAGTCAATCACGGATTACAAGAAGAAAACCAGCCCAGTCACGGACCAGGATGTCTTGCTCCCAGGCAGACAAAATAACTTTTTGGCCCGCTTTGAGGACAATACAGTGCCACTGACACGGCCCGCAACTAAAACATGCGGACTCTCCTTCACTGCAGCCGACATGAGGAAAACATTTAAACGTGTCAACCCTCGCAAGGCTGCAGGCCCAGACGGCATCCCCAGCCGCGCCCTCAGAGCATGCGCAGACCAGCTGGCTGGTGTATTTACAGACATACGACTACGTGGCCACGCACGCCTCCAACTCAATCATCAAGTTTGCGGACGACACAACAGTGGTAGGCTTGATTACCAACAACGAGGAGACGGCCTACAGGGAGGAGGGCCCTCGGAGTGTGGTGTCAGGAAAATAACCTCACACTCAACGTCAACAAAACTAAGGAGTTGATTGTGGACTTCAGGAAACAGCAGAGGGAACACCCCCCTATCCACATTGATGGGACAGTAGTGGAGAGGGTAGTAAGTTTTAAGTTCCTCGGTGTACACATCACAGACAAACTGAATTGGTCCACCCACACAGACAGCATCGTGAAGAACGCGCAGTAGCGCCTCTTCAACCTCAGGAGGCTGAAGAAATTCAGCTTGTCACCAAAAGCACTCACAAACTTCTACAGATGCACAATCGAGAGCATCCTGTCGGGCTGTATCACCGCCTGGTACGGCAACTGCTCCGCCCACAACCGTAAGGCTCTCCAGAGGGTAGTGAGGTCTGCACAACGCATCACCGGGGGCAAACTACCTGCCCTCCAGGACACCTACACCACCCGATGTCACAGGAAGGCCATAAAGATCATCAAGGACAACAACCACCCGAGCCACTGCCTGTTCACCCCGCTATCATCCAGAAGGCGAGGTCAGTACAGGTGTATCAAAGCTGGGACCGAGAGACTGAAAAACAGCTTCTATCTCAACGCTATCAGACTGTTAAACAGCCACCACTAACATTGAGTGGCTGCTGCCAACACACTGACTCAACTCCAGCCACTTAATAATGGGAATTGATGGGAAATTATGTAAATATATCACTAGCCACTTTAAACAATGCTACCTAATAATGTTTACATACCCTACATTATTAATCTCATATGTATATGTATATACTGTACTCTATATCATCTACTGCATATTTATGTAATACATGTATCACTAGCCACTTTAACTATGCCACTTTGTTTACATACTCATCTCATATGTATATACTGCACTCAATACCATCTACTGTATCTTGCCTATGCCGCTCTGTACCATCACTCACTCATATATCTTTATGTACATATTCTTATCCCCTTACACTTGTGTCTATAAGGTAGCTTGTGTGTATAAGACAGTAGTTTTGGAATTGTTAGCTAGATTACTTGTTGGTTATTACTGCATTGTCGGAACTAGAAGCACAAGCATTTCGCTACACTCGCATTAACATCTGCTAACCATGTGTATGTGACAAATACCATTTGATTTGATTTGATTTGAACTGGCTAACAGTATAGCATACAACCCATCCTTAATACTGTAGACTCTATGAGTATGCTAACTGGCTAACTGTATAGCATTATGACACATCCTTAATACTGTAGACTCTATGAGTATGCTAACTGGCTAACTGTATAGCATTATGACGCATCCTGAATACTGTAGACTTTATGAGTATGCTAACTGGCTAACAGTATAGCATTATGACGCATCCTTAATACTGTAGACTCTATGAGTATGCTAACTGGCTAACAGTATAGCATTATGACGCATCCTTAATACTGTAGACTCTATGAGTATGCTAACTGGCTAACAGTATATCATTATGACGCATCCTTAATACTGTAGACTCTATGAGTATGCTAACTGGCTAACTGTATAGCATTATGATGAATCCTGAATACTGTAGACTCTATGAGTATGCTAACTGGCTAACTGTATAGCATTATGACGCATCCTGAATACTGTAGACTTTATGAGTATGCTAACTGGCTAACAGTATAGCATTATGACGCATCCTTAATACTGTAGACTCTATGAGTATGCTAACTGGCTAACTGTATAGCATTATGACGCATCCTGAATACTGTAGACTTTATGAGTATGCTAACTGGCTAACTGGCTAACAGTATAGCATTATGATGCATCCTTAATAATGTAGACTTTATGGGTATGCTATCTGGCTCCTTATGCTTAAGCACAACAACACCTCTGATTAGGTATTTTCATCCTTGGTTAGACACGCCTATCTCTCTCCCTCATGCTCTGTCTGTCATCCTTCCCCTCCAGGAATTGTCTTTATGAGTAGGATGCTTGATTGTCCTGAGGTGAAGCGCAAAGAATTGGCCAGCAAATCAACTAGGCGAAGCGTGGAGCGAGAGGAAGATTATGCTAAAGGCATTTTAGCCCACAGCTGTGTCAGTGGGCTGTATGTTTTCTTCGTTACGGCAATGAAGGGGCGCTAATATCAATTAGCATGCATTATCAATTAGCTCCCAATCTCACAGCGCATTAGCAATGATAATGGAGTGACCTCAGATACAACCCACCAGCTGAGTCACAAACGGACCCCTTATTTCTTACATAGTGCAATATGGGCACCCGGTCAAAAGTAGTGCACTATGTAGGGAATAGGGTGCTCTTTGGGACACAGCCTCCTTCTGCAATATTACCTCAAGAATCCTCTGACAGGAAAACAACAACAAATAATTCAAATAAATATAAGGTCAGACATTTATTATTGACCAGTGTCTCAGTAGGTAGACGGGGAGTTTAGAAAAGTAGCTTATGTATGCGCAAATATTGATATAATAACCATCATATTGACAGAGGGCAGCTACCGCTCAGCCCAACCCGAGCTCTCCTCTGTCTTCTGATGGAGCCAGCTTTCCACCCCCTGAAGCTATGTTAGCAGAGTCCAGGGCCCTGAAGCTATGTTAGCAGAGTCCAGGGCCCTGAAGCTATGTTAGCAGAGTCCAGGGCCCTGAAGCTATGTTAGCAGAGTCCAGGGCCCTGAAGCTATGTTAGCAGAGTCCAGGGCCCTGAAGCTATGTTAGCAGAGTCCAGGGCCCTGAAGCTATGTTAGCAGAGTCCAGGGCCCTGAAGCTATGTTAGCAGAGTCCAGGGCCCTGAAGCTATGTTAGCAGAGTCCAGGGCCCTGAAGCTATGTTAGCAGAGTCCAGGGCCCTGAAGCTATGTTAGCAGAGTCCAGGGCCCTGAAGCTATGTTAGCAGAGTCCAGGGCCCTGAAGCTATGTTAGCAGAGTCCAGGGCCCTGAAGCTATGTTAGCAGAGTCCAGGGCCCTGAAGCTATGTTAGCAGAGTCCAGGGCCCTGAAGCTATGTTAGCAGAGTCCAGGGCCCTGAAGCTATGTTAGCAGAGTCCAGGGCCCTGAAGCTATGTTAGCAGAGTCCAGGGCCCTGAAGCTATGTTAGCAGAGTCCAGGGCCCTGAAGCTATGTTAGCAGAGTCCAGGGCCCTGAAGCTATGTTAGCAGAGTCCAGGGCCCTGAAGCTATGTTAGCAGAGTCCAGGGCCCTGAAGCTATGTTAGCAGAGTCCAGGGCCCTGAAGCTATGTTAGCAGAGTCCAGGGCCCTGAAGCTATGTTAGCAGAGTCCAGGGCCCTGAAGCTATGTTAGCAGAGTCCAGGGCCCTGAAGCTATGTTAGCAGAGTCCAGGGCCCTGAAGCTATGTTAGCAGAGTCCAGGGCCCTGAAGCTATGTTAGCAGAGTCCAGGGCCCTGAAGCTATGTTAGCAGAGTCCAGGGCCCTGAAGCTATGTTAGCAGAGTCCAGGGCCCTGAAGCTATGTTAGCAGAGTCCAGGGCCCTGAAGCTATGTTAGCAGAGTCCAGGGCCCTGAAGCTATGTTAGAGAGTCCAGGGCCCTGAAGCTATGTTAGCAGAGTCCAGGGCCCTGAAGCTATGTTAGCAGAGTCCAGGGCCCTGAAGCTATGTTAGCAGAGTCCAGGGCCCTGAAGCTATGTTAGCAGAGTCCAGGGCCCTGAAGCTATGTTAGCAGAGTCCAGGGCCCTGAAGCTATGTTAGCAGAGTCCAGGGCCCTGAAGCTATGTTAGCAGAGTCCAGGGCCCTGAAGCTATGTTAGCAGAGTCCATCTTCCAAAATCACATGAAGCCTTTACCTCCTATAACAAACTTTCACTTGATCCCTCCCGAACTTTCAAGCTCCGACTTTGCTGATAACTTGTTTATTGAGGAAAAAGTTAACTTACCGGCTATCTTAATAAGATGAATGCACTAACTGTAAGTCACTGTGGATAAGAGCATCTGCTAAATGACTAACATGTTATAAAATGTAAATGTTAACTTGGAGTCACGTGATGATATGTTGTGTGGTCCTCCCACTATGACTCGGGATGCTCTTTATTAGCCTTTTAAACCTCAGATTAAATAAATGATGAACTTCACAGGGTGGTGAAAGTCCATAATGATCGATGCTCCTCTTCTTCTCTCGCCCTCACAGAAAAAACGCAGGATGTTAAAACGTGTTTTTGGAACTACCGTGTAGTTTTATCACATGTTGCTTAACATGTTTACAGATGTTCTAACATGTTGCTTTACATTTTAACACATGTTGTCACATGTTGTCAGATGTTATCACATGTTGCTAAACATGTTTACATATATTATCACATGTGCTTTACATGTTTACAGATGTTATCACATGTTGCTAAACATGTTTACAGATGTTATCACATGTTGCTAAACATGTTTACAGATGTTATCACATGTTGCTAAACATGTTTACAGATGTTATCACATGTTGCTAAACATGTTTACAGATGTTATCACATGTTGCTAAACATGTTTACAGATGTTATCACATGTTGCTAAACATGTTTACAGATGTTATCACATGTTGCTAAACATGTTTACAGATGTTATCACATGTTGCTAAACATGTTTACAGATGTTATCACATGTTGCTAAACATGTTTACAGATGTTATCACATGTTGCTTTATATGTTTACAGATGTTATCACATGTTACTTTACATGTTTACAGATGTTATCACATGTTACTTTACATAGAGACAAATGTTTTCACATGTTACTTTACATAGAGACAAATGTTTTCACATGTTACTTTACACGTTTACAGATGTTATCACATGTTACTTTACATAGAGACAAATGTTTTCACATGTTACTTTACATGTTTACAGATGTTATCACATGTTACTTTACATAGAGACAAATGTTTTCACATGTTACTTTACATGTTTACAGATGTTATCACATGTTACTTTACATAGAGACAAATGTTTTCACATGTTACTTTACATGTTTACAGATGTTATCACATGTTACTTTACATAGAGACAAATGTTTTCACATGTTACTTTACATGTTTACAGATGTTATCACATGTTACTTTACATAGAGACAAATGTTTTCACATGTTACTTTACATGTTTACAGATATTATCACATGTTGCTAAACATGTTGTCAAATGTTTTCACATGTTGCTAAACATGTTTACAGATGTTATCACATGTTACTTTACATAGTTGACAAATGTTTTCACATGTTGCTTTACATGTTTACAGATGTTATCACATGTTGCTAAACATAGTTGTCAAATGTTTTCACATGTTACTTTACATGTTTACAGATGTTATCACATGTTACTTTACATAGAGACAAATGTTTTCACATGTTACTTTACATGTTTACAGATGTTATCACATGTTACTTTACATAGAGACAAATGTTTTCACATGTTACTTTACATGTTTACAGATATTATCACACCATCACTCACAGCAGGTCCATTTGATTGAAACACATTTCTGGTGGGAAATAGTTGTTCTGCAGATTTTAGTAATAACATCTGTCATCAAATAGGATGACTAACGAGAGATACATTATTAGTCCGTTTTTCCTTGATGAGTTTGGACGAATAGGTTGTACATTGACATGCAGAACAGAATTGTAGAAATGCACCAAAACAAATGATAGTATTATTCTCCTTTTCCCTGTTTACAGCAGTAGAGGAAACCTCTGTATCGTGAGATGACGCCTGAGGGGATGGCTTCCATTTTATGGGATCCTAACCAACCATGCTATCTTGTTCGTTTTTTTCGCATTGTTTATAACTTATTTTGTACATAATGTTGCTGCTACCGTCTCTTATGACCTGAAAAGAGCTTCTAGACATCAGAACAGTGACTACTCACCTCGAAACTGGACGAATAATTGTTCTTCAGTCAGATGAGAGGGACACCCAACAAGGCCCTCATCCCCGTCATTCGCAGATGAAAGAGAAGGAGATATCGCGGAAGGAGATTGGGTTGCTTTGTAAGGATCAGGCTACGAGTGGCTAATCTGCCTTTACCATCAGTACCATTGACCAACAACACTATTGGCCATTCAGTGGATGAACTACCACCATGTATATCCTACCAACGCTTTGACCAACTGTCAAATCTTATGTTTCGCAGTGTCGTGGCTGAACGACGACATGAATAACATACAACTGGCGTGTTACACACTGTATCAGCAGGATAGAACAGCAGCCACTGGTAAGACTAGGGGTGGCGGTCTATGTATATTTGTAAACAACAGCTAGTGCACGATATCTAAGGAAGTCTCAAGGTTTTGTTCGCCTGAGGTAGAGTATCTCATGATAAGCTATTGACAACACTATCTACCGAGAGATTTTTCATCTATATTCTTCGTAGCTGTCTATTTACCACCACAGACCGATGCTGGCACTAAGACCGCACTCAATGAGATGTATAAAGGCCATAAGCAAACAGGAAAACGCTCATCCAGAGGGTGGCGCTCCTAGTGGCCAGAGACTTTAATGTGGGGAAACTGAAATCCGTTTGACCTCATTTCTACCAGTATGTTAAATGTGCAACCAGAGGGGGGACAGGACCACCTTTACTTTACCTACCTTTACCTTTACTCCACTAACAGAGACGTGTACAAAGGTCTCCATCTGGCAAATCTGACCATAATTCTATCCTCCTGAGAAAGCAGGAAGCACCAGTAACTCGTCAATAAAAAAAGTGGTCTGATGAAGCGGTTGCTAAGCTACAGGGATGTTTTGCGGACTGGAATACGTTCCGGGATTCTTCCGATGGCATTGCGGAGTACACCGCATCAGTCACTGGCTTCATCAATAAGTGCATTGATGACGTAGTCCTCACAGTGACTGTACGCCAGTACGCACTGTATACCCCAACCAGAATCCATGGATATCAGGCAACATCCGCACTGAGCTAAAGGCTAGAGATGCCGCTTTCAAGGAGCGGGACTCTAACCCGGAAGCTTATGAGAAATCCAACTAAGCCCTCTGACGAACCATCAAACAGGCAAAGCATCAATAAAGGACTACATTATACTACGACACCGGCTCCGATGTTCGTCGGACGTGGCAGGGCTTGTAAACTATTACAGACTTACAAAGGGAAGCCCAGCCGAGAGCTGCCCAGTGACACGAGCCTACCCGATGAGCTAAATTACTTCTATACCCGCTCCAAGTCAAGTAACACTGAAACATGCATGAGAGCATCAGCTGTTCTGGACAACTGTGTGATCTCGCTCTCCGTAGCCGATGTGAGTAAGACCTTTAAACAGGTCAACATTCACAAGCCCGCAGGGCCAGACAGATTACCAGGGCGTGTATTCCGAGCATGTGCTGACCAACTGGCAAGTCTGTAATACCAACATGTTTCAAGCAGACCATTATAGTCCCTGTGCCCATGAACACCAAGGTAACCTGCCTAAATGACTACTGACCCATAGCACTCAGGACTGAAGCCATTAAGTGCTTTGAAAGGCTGGTCACGACTCACATCAACATCAACACCATCATCCCAGAAACCCTAGACCCACTCCAATTTGCATACCACCCAACAGATCCACAGATGATGCAATCTCTATTCCACACTGCCCTTTCTCAAAAGGAACACTTTTGTGATGCACCTATAAGTGCTATTCATTGACTACAGCTCAGCATCCAACACCATAGTGCCCTCACAGCTCATCACGAAGCTAATGACCCTGGGACTAAACACCACCCTCTGCAACTGGATCCTGGACTTCATGACGGTCCTCCCCCAGGTGGTTAGGGTGGGTAACAACACATCCGACATGCTGATTCTCAACACGGGGGTCCCTCAGGGGTGCGTGCTCAGTCCACTCTTGTACTCCCTGTTCACACATGACTGTACGACCAGGCTCGACTCCAACAACATCATTAAGTTTGTCGATGACACAACAGTTGTAGACTGATCACCGACAACAACGAGACAGCCTATAGGGAGGTTATCATAGACCTGGCCGTGTGTTGCCAGGACAACAACCTCTCCCTCAACATGACAAAGGAGATGATTGTGGACTACTAGAAAAGGAGGACTGAGCACGCCCCCATTCTCAACGACGGGGCTGTAGTGAGGCAGGTTGAGAGCTTCAAGTCCCTTGGTGTTCACATCTCCAACAAACTAACATGGTACCCTCTTCACCAAGACAGTCGTGAAGAGGGCATGACAAAACCTATTTCCCCTCAGAAGACTGAAAAGATTTGGCATGGGTCCTCAGATCCTCAAAGTTGTACAGCTGCACCATCGAGAGAATCCTGACAGGATCATCACTGCCTGGTATGGCAACTGCTCTGCCTACGACTGCCTATGACTGCATGGCACTACAGAGATCACTGAGACCAAGCTTCCTGCCATCCAGGACCTCTATACCAGGTGATGTCAGAGGAAGGCCCTAAAAATGGTCAAAGACTCCATGCACCCTAGTCACAGACTGTTCTCTCTGCTACCGCACAGCAAGCGGTACCGAAGCAACAGGTCCAACAGGCTTCTAAACAGCTTCCACCCCTAAGCCACAAGACTCCCGAACAGCTAATCAAATTGCTACCCCGACTATTTGCATTGCCCCCTCCCTCTTTTGCTCTGTTGCTACTCTCTGTTTATTATCTGTGCCGGATACAGAGGTCTTGGGCTGCCGTGGTTACGTGGTCTGCTGTTGTGAAGCAAGTTCAACATACTGCCAAATTCTCTAAAATGAGGCAGCATATGGTGGAGAAATGAACATTCAATTCTCTGTAAACAGCTCTAGTGGACATTCCTGCAGGTAGCTTGCCAATTGCACGCTCCCTCAAAACTTGAGTAAATCTGGGGCATTGTGTTTTGTGACAAAACTGCACATTTTAGAGTGGCCTTTTATTGTCCCCAGCGCAAGGTGCTCCTGTGTAATGATCATGCTGTTTAATCAGCTTCTTGATATGCCACATCTGTCAGGTGGATGGATTATTTTGGTAAAGGAGAAGTGCTCACTAACAGGGATGGAAACACATCTGTGCATAAAACAGAGACAAACAGAGACAAATGTTTTGTGCATATTTTTTTGAGATTTTTATTTGAGCTCATGAAATAAGGGACCAACACTTTACATGTTGAGTTTATATTTTATGTAGAGTTTATTTAATTTAGAAACACCACATGACATAAGTATGTTGACACCTGTTCGTCGAACCTCTCATTCCAAAATCATGTGCATTAATATGGAGTTGGTCCCCCCTTTGATGCTATAACAGCCTCCACTCTTCTGGGAAGGCTTTCCACTACATGTGTCAACATTGCTGCGGGGGACTTGCTTCCATTCAGCCACAAGAGCATTAGTGAGTTTGGCACCTGATGTTTGGCAATAAGGCCTGGCTCGCAGTCGGCGCTCCAAATCATCCCAAGGGTGTTCGATGGAGTTGAGGTCAGGGCTCTGTGCCGGCTAGTCATGTTCTTCCACACCGATCTCAACAAATCATTTCTGTATGGACCTCGCTTTGTGCACGGGGGCATTTACATGCTGAAACAAGAAAGGACATTCCCACAACATAACATAATCATCTAGAATGCCATTGTAAGCTGTAGCATTAAGATTTCCCTTCACTAGAACCAAGGGACCTAGCTCAAACCATGAAAACCAGCCCCAGACCATTATTCCTCCTCCACCAAACTTTACAGTTGGCACTATGAATTTGGGTAGGTAGCGTTCTACTGGCATCCGCCAAACCCAGATTTGTCCATCGGACTGGTGAAGATACATTTGTATATATGGCGTATCGTGTGGTTTTCAAAGTTGGAGTCGCGACTGCTAGTGGGTCGCGGGGAAACTGCAGTGGGGGTCGGCAAAAACAACAACATTTATGTAGAGTACAGATGTGACAATGGACAAACGATTCTGAGAATGACGCTGCTGTTACAGTTTGTATACCACTGTCATAGTCTTCGCGTCTGTCATCTTCTTCACCGTTTGATGGGTAATTAAGACGTAGTTTATGTTTATCTTGACAAACAGTGATGCTGGATCTTGTTCCTATGAGATCATATTGAGATTCTCTCTCTGAGACGGATCCCTTTGATTCGGGGGCTAAAAACATTACATCTCATCAAAGCAGAGACACAGCAACACACGCACGCACGCACACGCACACACGCACACAGCAACACACGCACGCACACGCACACACACGCACACACGCACACAGCAACACATGCGCACGCACGCACACGCACACAGCAACGCACGCACGCACGCACACGCACACACACACACACACACGCGCAGTGAACCAAGACAGAAGGTATCGTACTACAGTACCCGAGGTGTCTTCAGTTGTACCAGAAGGTATCATACTACAGTACCCGAGGTGTCTTCAGTTGTACCAGAAGAAACAGAAGAATGGAACTTCAACGTTTTTCAGTGTGTTGCAACACTGCGAATGTATGTCAGTTTTTATTCATATTTTAGAAGGGAATACCACTTCAAACCCAATCAGAGACCAGGATCACACCTTCAAACCCAATCAGAGACCAGGATCACGCCTTCAAACCCAATCAGAGACCAGGATCACACCTTCAAACCCAATCAGAGACCAGGATCATGCCTTCAAACCCAATCAGAGACCAGGATCACGCCTTCAAACCCAATCAGAGACCAGGATCACGCCTTCAAACCCAATCAGAGACCAGGATCATGCCTTCAAACCCAATCAGAGACCAGGATCACGCCTTCAAACCCAATCAGAGACCAGGATCACGCCTTCAAACCCAATCAGAGACCAGGATCACGCCTTCAAACCCAATCAGAGACCAGGATCACACCTTCAAACCCAATCAGAGACCAGGATCACGCCTTCAAACCCAATCAGAGACCAGGATCACACATTCAAACCCAATCAGAGACCAGGATCACGCCTTCAAACCCAATCAGAGACCAGGATCACGCCTTCAAACCCAATCAGAGACCAGGATCACGCCTTCAAACCCAATCAGAGACCAAGATCACGCCTTCAAACCCAATCAGAGACCAGGATCACGCCTTCAAACCCAATCAGAGACCAGAATCACGCCTTCAAACCCAATCAGAGACCAGGATCACACCTTCAAACCCAATCAGAGACCAGGATCACGCCTTCAAACCCAATCAGAGACCAGGATCACGCCTTCAAACCCAATCAGAGACCAGGATCACGCCTTCAAACCCAATCAGAGACTAGGATCATACCTTCAAACCCAATCAGAGACCAGGATCACACCTTCAAACCCAATCAGAGACCAGGATCACACCTTCAAACCCAATCAGAGACCAGGATCACGCCTTCAAACCCAATCAGAGACCAGGATCACGCCTTCAAACCCAATCAGAGACCAGGATCACGCCTTCAAACCCAATCAGAGACCAGGATCATACCTTCAAACCCAATCAGAGACCAGGATCACACCTTCAAACCCAATCAGAGACCAGGATCACACCTTCAAACCCAATCAGAGACCAGGATCACACCTTCAAACCCAATCAGAGACCAGGATCACGCCTTCAAACCCAATCAGAGACCAGGATCACGCCTTCAAACCCAATCAGAGACCAGGATCACGCCTTGAAACCCAATCAGAGACCAGGATCACACCTTCAAACCCAATCAGAGACCAGGATCATACCTTCAAACCCAATCAGAGAGCAGGATCATGCCTTCAAACCCAATCAGAGACCAGGATCACACCTTCAAACCCAATCAGAGACCAGGATCACACCTTCAAACCCAATCAGAGACCAGGATCATACCTTCAAACCCAATCAGAGACCAGGATCACACCTTCAAACCCAATCAGAGACCAGGATCACACCTTCAAACCCAATCAGAGACCAGGATCATACCTTCAAACCCAATCAGAGACCAGGATCATACCTTCAAACCCAATCAGAGACCAGGATCACGCCTTCAAACCCAATCAGAGACTAGGATCATACCTTCAAACCCAATCAGAGACCAGGATCACACCTTCAAACCCAATCAGAGACCAGGATCACGCCTTCAAACCCAATCAGAGACCAGGATCACGCCTTCAAACCCAATCAGAGACCAGGATCAAACTGACTGGAATACCACTTCAAACCCAAAAGACCAGGATCACGCCTTCAAACCCAATCAGAGACCAGGATCACACCTTCAAACCCAATCAGAGACCAGGATCAAACTGACTGGAATACCACTTCAAACCCAAAGACCAGGATCACGCCTTCAAACCCAATCAGAGACCAGGATCACACCTTCAAACCCAATCAGAGACCAGGATCACGCCTTCAAACCCAATCAGAGACCAGGATCACACCTTCAAACCCAATCAGAGACCAGGATCACACCTTCAAACCCAATCAGAGACCAGGATCACACCTTCAAACCCAATCAGAGACCAGGATCACACCTTCAAACCCAATCAGAGACCAGGATCACGCCTTCAAACCCAATCAGAGACCAGGATCATACCTTCAAACCCAATCAGAGACCAGGATCACGCCTTCAAACCCAATCAGAGACCAGGATCATACCTTCAAACCCAATCAGAGACCAGGATCACACCTTCAAACCCAATCAGAGACCAGGATCACACCTTCAAACCCAATCAGAGACCAGGATCACACCTTCAAACCCAATCAGAGACCAGGATCACGCCTTCAAACCCAATCAGAGACCAGGATCACGCCTTCAAACCCAATCAGAGACCAGGATCAAACTGACTGGAATACCACTTCAAACCCAAAAGACCAGGATCACGCCTTCAAACCCAATCAGAGACCAGGATCACACCTTCAAACCCAATCAGAGACCAGGATCAAACTGACTGGAATACCACTTCAAACCCAAAGACCAGGATCACGCCTTCAAACCCAATCAGAGACCAGGATCACACCTTCAAACCCAATCAGAGACCAGGATCACGCCTTCAAACCCAATCAGAGACCAGGATCACACCTTCAAACCCAATCAGAGACCAGGATCACACCTTCAAACCCAATCAGAGACCAGGATCACACCTTCAAACCCAATCAGAGACCAGGATCACACCTTCAAACCCAATCAGAGACCAGGATCACGCCTTCAAACCCAATCAGAGACCAGGATCATACCTTCAAACCCAATCAGAGACCAGGATCACGCCTTCAAACCCAATCAGAGACCAGGATCATACCTTCAAACCCAATCAGAGACCAGGATCACGCCTTCAAACCCAATCAGAGACCAGGAATACCACTTCAAACCCAATCAGAGACCAGGAATACCACTTCAAACCCAATCAGAGACCAGGATCACACCTTCAAACCCAATCAGAGACCAGGATCACGCCTTCAAACCCAATCAGAGACCAGGATCAAACTGACTGGAATACCACTTCAAACCCAAAAGACCAGGATCACGCCTTCAAACCCAATCAGAGACCAGGATCACACCTTCAAACCCAATCAGAGACCAGGATCAAACTGACTGGAATACCACTTCAAACCCAAAGACCAGGATCACGCCTTCAAACCCAATCAGAGACCAGGATCACACCTTCAAACCCAATCAGAGACCAGGATCACGCCTTCAAACCCAATCAGAGACCAGGATCACACCTTCAAACCCAATCAGAGACCAGGATCACACCTTCAAACCCAATCAGAGACCAGGATCACACCTTCAAACCCAATCAGAGACCAGGATCACGCCTTCAAACCCAATCAGAGACCAGGATCATACCTTCAAACCCAATCAGAGACCAGGATCACGCCTTCAAACCCAATCAGAGACCAGGATCACACCTTCAAACCCAATCAGAGACCAGGATCACGCCTTCAAACCCAATCAGAGACCAGGATCATACCTTCAAACCCAATCAGAGACCAGGATCACGCCTTCAAACCCAATCAGAGACCAGGATCATACCTTCAAACCCAATCAGAGACCAGGATCACGCCTTCAAACCCAATCAGAGACCAGGATCACACCTTCAAACCCAATCAGAGACCAGGATCACACCTTCAAACCCAATCAGAGACCAGGATCACGCCTTCAAACCCAATCAGAGACCAGGATCACGCCTTCAAACCCAATCAGAGACCAGGATCATACCTTCAAACCCAATCAGAGACCAGGATCACGCCTTCAAACCCAATCAGAGACCAGGATCATACCTTCAAACCCAATCAGAGACCAGGATCACACCTTCAAACCCAATCAGAGACCAGGATCATACCTTCAAACCCAACCCACAATGGAACATCAACCCACCAGCAGGAGACATGTTATTGACCAGGAGGTATAGTGAGTTGGGGAAAGACTGAGATTAGTAACTAGAGGATTTTATACAATCTATTAAATATATCGAGATGTCCAAGGCATGTGTCCCAAATGGCACCCTATTCCCAATGTGCCCTCGTCTAAAGTAGTGCACTATATAGGGAATAGGGCTCTGGTC